>NC_056594.1:19361059-19403559 GCF_018340385.1 Cyprinus carpio | reverse complement strand
TTACATCTCTATTGCAATTGTGTTTTTAAGGCTGTAATGCAATTTATGAGATAGAGTATTAAATCATACCTATGAAACAAAATTGTGAAGTATGAATGGTGGAGATTTTAATAAAAACAGACCAAGATGAACAATAATTTGCAGTCTTGGAATGATTCCATTCTTCAGTGGATGATATCTAAAGGGTTATTTTTTGCTAGTAAAACCACTTGTTAGTGGAGAGAAAAAAATAAAATAAAATAAGCACCTGTCTAATGCTCCTATTGTCTTTGGTTATTCATAATATCGATTCATCTGAGGACGTTAATTACACCTTGTAGATTTTTGCCTTTTTCTAAAAGCCTGGTGTTTTACTGATCAATAATGTGAGTTTTAGCCTATTTTGGAAGACAAGGATTTATTGTTGGTGTACAGTACAAGACTGTATGTATATAAAATAAATAATAAATCATTTTGTAAGGTACGTAATTTAAAATCCATACATGATTAGTTAGTGTAAATAGTATTACCTATTATTAAACAATGTAAGTCTAATAAATGTACATAATATTATTGTATTAACTGTAATTTATTAATGTGTGTGTGGTGTGTGTGTGTGGTTGTGTGGGTGTGTGTGTGTGTTTGTGTGGTGTTGTGTGTGTGTGTGTGTAATTTATATGTAATTACTGGATTCAATTATTAATATACAAATGTTATCAGTGGTAATATTTGGTGGGTACGATATTGTCCCATATTTTGTGGTACATATATCGTTTGTACATAATAATTTAATATATAAGTCTGATTTATTATTATTAATATACAAATATCATCAGTGCTATTATTAAGATTAAACGCCTATTATTATTATACTACTAGTAGAGTAGTAGTTATAATAATGAATAATAATAATAATATAATAATAAGACTATTCTTAGTATTAGTGTATTATTATTATTATTATTATTATTATTATTATATTATATTATTTTTATAAGTAAATGAATAAATAAATACAATAAATAATAAATATTTTTTTAATTTATTTATTTATTTGGGTGCTGGTTTAGACTACAAACCCAATAATTACTAAATAAAAACAAAGAAAACAACTTAATATTCACATCGCTTTTGGATTGATTGATTCATTTTAAATAATTTACTTATTTTAAATATTTATTTAATTGTATTTATTAATATATCCATTACAACTCTTTGTTGGTCCACTTAACAGGGTGGGGGGGGGGAGGGGGCATAAATGTGTTACATATGACACCATACATAACACCCAGTTTTAATATTTTTTTTAACTATTTTTCATTTTTATTATTTATTTTTTTCCCCAGGGCAGGCTACATTCTATATAGTCCATGCGGCATCAATTCCCTAGATACTGTTACCCAGGGGAAAGACCTAAATTTTCATTAAAAGATGTAACACCATATTCAAAAAATCTGAATAACACATCCACTTATGATACGTTCGTCCCACTCAAATCACACAAACCATACTGTCTCCTCTATACTGTAATCACCTTCTTACAGTAAAACACAGATTAAGAAATTACCCCAATAACACAGTGAAATTTTATTTTATATTTATTTTAATTAACACCCATCCAAAAGAAATCACTTACATGTGTATAAAGGGGCCTCAGAGGTAACACAACCAAATCAATCCCATCTAGTGAGCAAACCCAAGCCTGAGCCCCTGTAGTCCATAATGACAGTGAATACACACCGCCGTCAGTTTTGACAAACACCGGAAAGCAAATTGAAGACAGCAAAAAGAGGGCTTTTTGGCACACAGGGAAAATGGTCCAGACGGGTTGACTAGATGATTGCTTGTTAAATAAGAAATTCTACAGAGTGAACATTATTTTAGAGGGCTCTGAAACAACCCTCACTGTATATCTGTGGAAAAACAATCTTCGCGGGGCGCGCTCCATTCGTGATGGCTCTCTGTATGGCATCGCTTCTTTAGCCAAGGTTCTCGCATCATAAAAGAATTGTTCTTATACCCCCTTCCCACTCTCCCCAGCCATCAAGGACTCTCCTTTTCCCTGCGTCCTTGTTTGCAATTAAAATTGTTGAGTGGGGACTGTGTATCGATCCCAAGGTTATCTTTTTTTTTCCCAGTCCCATGACGGGGCCATAAAATGTTTGCACTGCCACTACTGAATTTGTGCACAAACAGACGGACCACATGACAGCCGCTTGAAGGTTTTGTCCACATGATGGCAAGCGAAAACATACATTTATATAACGCATGAGAGTCCATCTCGCAAGGGAAATTCAACTCTTCAAAGCTGAAAGAACCAGTGAATTCTGCCAGTTTTATTTATTTTATCTGGGTTTGAAAAAATACAGTACAACTACACAAGGGACTGGCATTCATGTGCATAGGTTTGAAACGCAGAAATAGCTGGAAAAGGCTTTTGAATTCTCTATTTGAGTCAGCGTAAGAGGTTCCTTCTCTGCACTATGAGAATATAAATAACAGCAGAGAGGAAATACACAAAGAAACCTGCTGGCAAAAAGGCCCTTGATCTCTGCCAGTGTATGGTATTAAATACAAAAAAACAAACTAATGCTAAAAAAAAAAGCAATGTAGCTAAGAAGCTGTTTTTCAGTGCTTCTTGTTCAGTGGGGACCGGAGATGAGAATGTGCCAGGCCAACTGAGGAAAATGCTATGAAAATGCATTTCGTAGAAGAACAGAGTGAAAATCGAGCAGGTGGGGAAGAGATTGGGTGAAACGACCCTGTTGGCCATCAAGCCGTTTTAGCCACATTTGAAGTCCGGTGTGATTTAAAGCAAGGGCTAAGCCAACTGCCACCATTAGTTGGTTTTCAAAAACTACAGTGTGTCCGTTCATGCCAGGGCTGAGTGGAGATAAATCAGGTAAACGATGAAACAGTTAACATTAATTTGGGTGTAAACAAACCAGATTTGGAATATGGAACATTCCCAGAAACGCTTGCCTTGTGTGGGGAAATTTAATCTGCAGAAGACCAGTGCTGAGAGGCTGAGTGTGAAATGGACAATTACTTTCAAGGGGTTTGTTTTTCTTCTATACACTGTTTAAAAAAACCCATAAACAAAAACCAAAAAAAAAAAAAAAAAAAAAAAAAGATTTCCAAAGTTAACCAAGATTATTGGAGTACTTTTTTTTAATGAAAAAATAATATTTCAGTTTTTCTAAACTGAAAAAAAGTTGGTGTAGAAACCAATTTCACTCAGAAATTACTAGTAAATTTCACAAACAATTATAAAGAAATGGAAATTTGTATTTACAAACAACTCTTAAACATGACATTTTAAAGCAGAAAGACTAAAATAGAATTTTTCTTGTAAAAAAAACATACTACCAATAATCTTTGGAAAATCTTTAAAAATCTTTTTTTTTTTTTTACAGTGATAAATGGAAAGAAAGGGTTGAGAGAAATTCCTGTCAAAGCATTGTTAAAATAGTGCATTAATGCTAAATGAGCTAAATGCATAGTCAATAAGCTTACGGTATAGTTAATAATATAGTATAGTACATTACAAATGGCCACTACTGAGATAAGATAGAGTTGAACTGCTGCACTTCTAACTAAAATGCTCCAGTCAAAAATAAATAAATAAAATACAAATAAAAAGTAAATAAGATAGAAATTTGACAGCATCCAGGTTGTAGTTCCAAGCAACTGTCATTGAGTTAAATGGGAATGCTAAGAAATATCTGTTTTCCATTAGACCTCCTGTTCAAACTTTAATTCACACTCAAACAGGAGAATATCATTTTGAGTTTTTTTTTTGAGATTTTTGTGTGAGTGTAGGATTCATCTTAAGGTTCATCATCTTTGAGTAGGCTAAATTAGCTGAAATGTCCCCAAAGCTATAAAATTTGATAGACTCCTTTTTCTGGACACCTCTAGTGATTTATGTGCTTTTAATGTACTGATGCAGAAAGGTGCTCGGCTGGCATTTTTAGATTGGCAGAAAAGATTAATCTTCGAGCAGAGCACGAGTCCTCCTCAGGATTGTGTGTGCATTAGCCGTTACTTAATTGAGATTTGCAAGCGAACTCCGTCAAAGAGTCAGAAATCCGGGTTATTTTGGTCGAGACATGTTTAGCTAATTGATCTATGTCTTTATTCCCGTCTTAAACAGGCTCCGTAAGAAGATCAAGCAGCATAATAAAGCTGGTACAACCTTGCTTTTTGTGTTGCAGTATAAATGTGGCTCATTGGGAGTGTTGGTTTCTTGGGAGTGATTTTATCAGAGTGAAATAGAATGAGACTTGGAGGTGTTCAATCTCAGCAGAATGAGATTAAGGGGTAGCGACAGGAAGGTGTCTGTAACCGTGTCAGTGTGTGCAATGAAGTTGCGCTCAGGAATGCGAACATTTGCTGTTGTGTTCCAGAAAGATGTCAGTGTGACATGTGGTCCACATGCCATTCCAATGTGTTCGGGAGAAAATAATGCAACACAATTCTAAACCACGGTCATTCAAGAAATCTAATTATTGGGGCATTCTGAATAGGTGACTTTTCTGGTTTGGGAATCAAAACTACAAACAATATATAAGGGATAATGTACATCAAGCCGGTTGTTCTCGCAGAATAAACCCCGACAGGGTGATCAGTACCCCGACATGAAGCGGAGGGGTCTTGCATCAGCCTGAAGGGGTTTATTCTGCGAGAAAAACTGGCTGGATGTACATTATCCCGCTTATTGCACGGCTTCTTGTCACATAAGTAAATAATTAGATGCAAAATATTGATTTTAGTTGAAATATTTGAACGCAAAGCTTCCGTGAAGACAGCAGTTGCGAGCAAGCGGCAAATTCAAACTAAACGGACATTTAAGGGAAACTGTGCAGGCAAACCACACAACATTTCACCACAAAATAATTAAGGCAATAAAAGAATTAAGACGAAATGTTTTAAAACCTAAGTTTTAAAACCTTTATGGCAGCAGTTTGTATGAAAAACCGGAGGGAGGAGTCCGCGTACAAGCAAGAGTACACAGCGCCGACTCTAAACAAAACTGCTTACCCGACTGTGTTACCTGGATGGGCCTGTGTTATTAGCTTTTACAGGTTGTTATCCGGGGATAACATACCTCAGAATGTTGCGACTGACCAATCAGAATCAAGTAATCCACAGAGCCATGTAATACATTTAAATAATGAATGAATGAATTCGGTTTGGTTCTGATGGCTTGGCCAATTTAAAAAAAAAAAATCATTTACAATTTTAAAACAAATTAACAACAACAACAACAATTAACAACTCATGTACACTTCTGTACATGGATTATTATGGTCTACTTAAAATGTCTTTTGAGACAAGTATTATTTTTTCCTATTTTTACCCAAAATAGGATGGATTGGCCTTATTGAGCGCTATGAACACATTATGTCTGTTTCATTCATACTTGAATCCGGAGGGCGCCCTGGCGCAGAAACTCCATGTATGCATCACAGAAGCAATGGAACGCATTACGCTCCAGGAAATCCCTAATGTGGACAAAGGCCTCCTGCTATCTGTGTAACTGAATAAAAAGAAGATAGAAACGTTCTGAATATATGACATTAAGACTACAAACACCCAGCTTTGACAATACATAGTTTATCTGTGTTCTTCAAACCATCTCGGGTGTTTTTCATATTTATTTATTAAGTATAGCCTATTTGTAATCCATTGCTAATTGCCATACTCACATAGCCTTCATTTCAGTATAGAATATATTTTTTTTCTGCCTCATTCTGGGGTAAGAAGCCACATCACAAAGGAAGTTATATTAAACATTTGACTGATGTTGTGGAGTAAAAACGTGCTATAATGTTCTCTTTTGTTGGACAACAAGTTTAGACAACACGTTCTCATTCAAATCACTTATAAGGGAAGATGTTTGGGGTATTGCTTTTCAAATGCACCTCATGAGCAGGGAGGTATTTCCTCATCTCAGCGCAGACCTCAGGGACACACAGGGCCAATTTGTAGATAAATAAAATGTAGAGAAGTATCATCTTATTTAGACACGAAACGAAAAAAATTTAATAAAATGAACAAGTGCATATATTAAATAGTGGATGTTTATCCAAAAGGTTATTGATAATTGTGGCATCTAATATATAATATATATATATAGATAGATAGATAGATAGATAGATAGATATAGATAGTATCTATAGATATATAGATAGATAGATAGATAGATAGATAGATAACACCACCACACACAAACTTTAGTAAATTTTAAGAAAAAAAAAAAAACAAGAACAGCCTACAAGTAAATGGTGTTGAACTGCATCAGCTCATGTCTTACAATCAGAGCATCCAAATCTTACTAGTCTTACTATAACTGTCAATGCTCATAAAATAACATCAACATAGAAGTTCTCCAGCAGTGTTGCAACCCCTTACTTCCATCTGATTTGCAGTTCTCATCCTAAAATACACTTGGAACAAGGTTGTTTGTGCAAAAAACACATAATGCTCCACCTACAGCATCGCTTTTAGGAGCCCGTAACACATTTACAGACTTCATCAACTCTGTGCAAACTTCATCAAGCAGTTGGCTGCAGCTCGGAAAGTATAAACCTAATTTAGATTCTTAATCCTTGTCTACAGTACCTGATGTTGAAGCTCTCAGCTCCTGGTTTTCAATAATCCTCCCGGTTCCCTCAGAGTCCGGAGTGGCATGCCGAGCTGTATCCTTTTTACCCAGCCAGGGATCAACACACTTTATCCACGTTAACTCTCAATGTGGAACCAGTGAGACCCCATCTTACATTAACATCTTGCAGACGAACGATGGCTAAAGGCTTCAAGATTCCATCTGTTTATCCTAATGTGCAGAAACACACGGCGAATCATCTCTTTCAGTATGCTGTACCTCTAAAACAAAAACTGAACTTCCTGTCAAACTTTTTTATCCTAGCAAGTGTTTCCTATATGCAGAGAACATTATTTCAGATAGAGCACATAAACTTTTGATTTATAGCCTTTTGTTGAATTGCAATTGAACCCTACATGTTCTTTCATGTTATTGTACTTTCCTCTCCTGCGTTTCTCTCAAATTGACATTGGCTCTGTTGCAGTCTGAAAATTGCAGGGTTTGTCTAGGTGTTCTGCTTTGCCACAACGCACAAAGCACAAATGATAAAAACAAAGTTCATGGGAAGCTCTTAGTACATTTCCCAGCACTCAGGAGGAGAACAACTTGAGGCGAGTTTTCACCTCTATAAAACTGCATTCGCAATTGCGATTTTCGGTTGCAGACTTTGTGTTATATCCTTTCAAGTAGTGTGCTTTAGAACAGTCTCCTTTTGTTTTCCCTCAGCGTTTTCCTTTAAGTAAGATCTCAGTGAGATGTGATCATTCTTCAGCCCTAGAGGCCTAGTGTTCCACCAGCAGGGTCAATGTTTTTGCTCTGAAAAGGTTCTGACTGGTTGTCGTAGTAAGTCAGTTGTGATGTTTTTGTTGTTGTTGTTTTCTGTTCTGGTTTTGAAAAAGATGGGTGAGATATAAAATAAACCATGAAATTAATCACCCGCGTTTCCACCCCTACAGCAAGTTCCCATCCGCCCACACGTTCTGAGGGCTTATGGGTACTGAATACCCCTACACACACACATAAAGATATATATATATATATATATATATAGATATATTTATATATATATATATTATCTATATATATATATATATACACAAACAAATGTGCTTTTGTTGGTATGCATGGAAACAGCTGTTCTGACACAATATTGTCTGATATTGTGGCATTTTATATAAAAGTTCAAAAAACAAGAATTTTAGACACCATATTCACGGTTATTTTGCCTGTTTTATTCTCCGTCATTGAAAATATGAACTATCGCGTGGTCTCCAAACACACTACAGTGGCGTTTCTGAATTAATCAGTGATTTTAACGAATCAGTTCAGTAAAATAATTCATCGACTGGTTTAGTTTATTGAACGAATCATGAGTTTGTAAAACAATTTGGTTGAAATAAACGATTTAAAGATTCAGTGGCTCAATTCATAAAGTCTCGAGACCTTGTTGCCACCTTACAGGCGTAATGACGTAACCGCGCAGAGAAAACCGCGATCACAAATGCACAAATGATGTGGAAGATTGTGTTCGACAGAGGACAGCGAGCCCTCATTTTTGAAAGGTGAAGAAATAGGAAATATCCTTCTTTTGTTTCCCACAGAAGACAAAAAATGTAATTTTTGAATATCATGAGGTGATTCGAGAACAGAATTTTCATGTATGCTGCTATTTCTTTAAGATGTACTTCTTTATCATTGAAAATTACGGCTAACATTGTGTATTTAAAGAATATTCACCGGCAATATAGCCTAGAGCTTCATTGTCATAGTTTCAGATAAACAAAAAGTCGATTCACTACAATAAGCTCTCACCGTAAGTTTCAGAGGTAAACAACAAGTTTAAATATCTCTCCATACGGCAATTAAAACCCTGCTAATTAGCACAGTAAACATTAAACAAAAACCACAAATGTGTTTTGTGTCGTTTTGGTTTATGGAAAAGCTATAACCCGCTATTTGTATTTCTGAGTCTTGGAGACACCAACAAAAGCACCGTAATGATTTTCATAAACCTCTCAAACTCTAACCCTCAAAGCGAACAGATTTTTAGAGCGCAGATTATCTCCCACAATAAACTACGTGGAAAAAGTTAACTTAGATTATCTCCCACAAGAAACTGGAAAAAACTCATTTTGTGTTGATGCCATCTAATCAGGGCAGGTATTATGTGAGAATGAGTGATTATCCATAGTTTTTTTTTTTTTTTTTTTTTTTTTTTCTACAGACCTTTACAAAAAATGATTACAGTTAAACCCATACTAGTGAGGAGTCTTTTGTTTCATTATCAACATGCTCTTAAGTCTCATTATAACTACAGAGTTAGTGGTTTTCCTTGCAAATGGCAATGCCCTACAGAGAGAGGTTTGCAAGGTACAGCAGTCATGTGGGTTAAGTGTTTTAACTAAGGCCTGCTGTGGGGCAACAGAAAATGCAGGCCTTGGACAGTCAGAACCATTAAGTTTGAAAAAGCCTGGCTTTGAAACCCACAACCCTGCGGTGGACACAACAAGGAGGCGTTGCCAAAAGGCAATAGCTGGAGCTTACAGTAAAAAGTGCTTAAATAATTATCATTATTTAACCATTTGGTGGGACTTCAGGCAAGTTTTTCAAACCCAAATTTAAAGGAATAGAACACTAAAATAAGACTTTATCATCATTTACTCGCCCTCATGTTCATTCCAGACCTCCAGAACTCAAAAGGAGTAATTTTGGAACATTGGCCTTCAAGCCTTGACATGACCATGAAATGGTTTTAAGCTTAAACAAAACTGTATCGTATTGGCATAGTACACTTGCTATAACTGTTCGTTATAGCACTAGCATGGAAATTATGCAGGTCTAAGCAGTTACAGGGTTAAAATTATTGAGAGAAACAAGACATCCTAGACATCAGCTTATTAATTAGCACACTGGAAAACTGTCAGAGAAATCCACAAAAGTGAATGAATAACAGCGCTGAGGCTAATAAAATGCCCAGGGTGAACCGTGGCAACCATTGCTCAGAATCTGTCACGATTTAGAAGGGTGTGAAGGATGGTGTGATGGTGCATTCTGAGGAGTCATTGCTGTGCCTTGTATAACACTCAGATAACGCCGGAGAGGGATTGGTCATGCGGTCCATGAGTCTCTTATCAAAACGTGGGCATAAAATATCAGGGCTTGAGTTTCCCCTAAAAGCCTCTTTTGAGTTTGAAAGGATCCTCAAGGTCACAGATTTTTTCCCTGCACATGCTGTAGCCATTCACACTGATTGAAAAGATAAGGAGCATTTCAAGGATTACAAACTGACAGATACCTCATTGAGAGACTAAAAACTGATTCCTGATACTGATATTACCTTGGATTCTGGGGATTCTTGTTTTTATCAAACCTTGTCAAAAGTTAATAACTTATAATAGTTAAATAATAGTTAAATAGTCAACTATAATTTTTTTTTTCTTGATTATGTTTAGAATTATTTTGTGCTCAAAACAGATGCATTTATTTAAGAAAAAATACAGTAAAAGCAATAATTACTATTTTCTACTGAATTTGAATATATTGTACTGTATTTTTTCAGCAGCCATTTACTCCAGTCTTCAGTGTCTCATGATCCATCAGAAATTATTCTAAGATGATATTTGGTTATGATTATCATCAGTGTTGGACAAACAGTTGTGCTTGCTTACCATATTTTTCCCGGGGGAACCATGCTACATTTTAATTATTTGATCTAATAGAAAGTTCAATGAGCATTCAGCATTTATTTGAATTAGAAAATCTTTTGTAATAATCGTAATGTATTTACTGTCACACTTTTGATCAATTTAATGGTCCCTTGCATGATAATAAAAGTATTAATTGAAATAATACATACAATAAGTAAATAAAATAAATAAACTTACCTGCTCCAAACTTATTGAATATATAGATATTGTTATGGAGTATTGAGATCTCCTACTAGGGACTCTGCATCAGAGAATTTTGAACATGTCTGGGCAAAGAATACCCGTTCCTCCTCCATCATAGCCTTGGGAGCCAAAATAATAAAAGAACTGAAATACACAGAGGCCTTTCCCAGCTGAACCATTTTTATTTATTTATTTATTGTTTTTTTAGCTTCCCATTTCTGCGTACTAAAATCCTTAGTGACCAAGTTAAAAATGACAAGCTTAAATTGGTCTGTAAAATCTCTCTAACCTGTCTTAAATATCTAAATAAACTCTTTTGGACGTCTTTAGAATAATTAATAACTAATAGAAGTCTTGTTGTTGTTATGGTACATTTGATTGACATGCACTGTCCAAAACATCCACTAACACATGTGAATATGCATATGCCTGCTTCGTACATTAGGGTTTTTGTTGGGTTGTTGTACAGTTATTTTGCCCTTCTCAGAGTTTCTTGTTTATGCTGAGGGAAAAGGGGAATGATGATTCCAACAGATAATGACTTGATGGCCTGAGGCGTTTCTCAATAAAACAGGCGCAAAGCATAATGAGGTGTGTACTGTGTGTGTGTGTGCGATCTGAAGTCTGGCCAACAACAAATCAATACCATCAAATGGCACCCTGCAGATCTCTGATAATTACAGAGCAGGATGTGAAAAAGGAGGGCTTAAAGGGGGTAGTTCAGCCAAAACTGAAAATTCTGTCATTATGATTTACATCACCCTCGTGTCGTTTTCCCAACCGTGTGACTTTTCTTCGGGCGTTGAAACACAAACAAGGAATTGTTTAAAGAAGGAATATAACGCCCAAAGTTATATGGATTGTGTAATTAAATTAATTAATTTATATTAATAGGAACTAAACAATTTTTGCTATTGGGGATCTTTACAATTCCTGTCTGATATCAACAAGTCAATACTTATTTTCACATTGTGACGGATATATTAACAAGCTCAGTGAATTCATATGGAACACTGATATTTTATTTCATTTGCTTGCTTGCTTGCTGCTTGATTTGCTTGCTTGATTGATTGATTGATTGATTGAATTGATTGGTCACATCACCCAGTTCTCATTCACTTTCATTAAACTGCAACCATGCATCCAGGGCACTCTTTAAAATGTATCTGTCTGTGTACCATTAAGAGAAAGGTTTGGAACGACTTGCGGGTGAGTGTAAATGGCATTTTTAACAGTGAAACTATCCTTTAAAGGTACAGCGCTACCCGTAGTTTGTCTTTTCTTCACCACTGGTTCTGTTTTGTTGCCAGAATCCATGCTTCGACTCCTCGCACCTTTTTAAGCTGACAGAATTCCATTCACGTTCACAGCGCTGTGGTGGGTGAGAAAACACTCTCAGGTTTTCCTGCTACTGTAATACCTGCGAGCAGCTACTTCCCTCCTACGACTCAGAGTGAAATTTCTTTCCCAGTGAAGCGAACACCGTCTCATCTTTGCAATACTAAAGTTTACCCCAGGGTGAGAGACAACAATGGTGAATACTTGTTTATTTTCAACCCTTCCCCTGAAATTTGCTGCAATGCCTGCTCTCGGCTCTATTCTCAGTTTAATTTTCTCCCTAAGATTCAAGGAGAAATCAATGAATACAAAAAAAAAAAATTATAAGGACACAAAAGAAGGTACAATGAAGGCAGGAGTTTTGTACACAAAAGAAGCTCAGGAATTGATTGAATCAATCAAGTTGTTAGTCTGAACCATCCATAGATCATACAAGATTGGCACAACTTGAGATTGTGTGGCAACACGAACAGCAGAAGTCAATGATTCAAATTTCCATAAACATGGGACGGTTTGCAATGTAGTCTTCAAAACTATTGGAAATAAAGCAGACGGTTTATATTTGCTCGCATCCTGATTGAGAAAAAAAAAACAGAAAAAAACTGAATGATAAAAACGAAATAGAGGAAAAAGCTCGTTGAGAGAACGATGAACGCGAATCTTGAATTTGTTCACAACTTGCATCTATTCTCACAATAATGCCCGTTAGAAGTAAATGAGCGCCATGTTTCAACTGTATTACAAGCCTCTGCTTTGAACTGGATGAACAGTCAGATTAATAATTTCATTCTGCCCACAGTGGCTGCCAAATGTTATGAAACACACAGGCGCAATATAGTACACAGATGAAACACTGAAGAGAGACGCAACATCATCTCATGATGAAAATGAAAAAATTGTTTCTATTCTTCTTAAGATTTTTTTTATTTTTTGTTATTTTTTGTACTTAACAAAGTGCAATATAAACAACATATTTTCAAAAAAAAAAAAAATTCTAAAATATATGATTATAAAACACTAACTGATAATATATTTTTGATTAAATTAATACGTTTATTCACAAGGTGACAGTAAAGTAATGACTAATAATAATATGATTATTAGGAATCTCTTTTAAAGACATGTTTTTTTTTTTGTGTGGTGTGTGTGTGGTGGAGTGGTGTGTATGTGGTGTGTGTGTGTGGGCGCGTGTCGGTGGGTTTTACACATCCAAAAGGTCCGTACACTTTCCCACAAAATATTAAGCAAACACAACTGGTGGAAACATTAATAGTTAAATAAATGTTTTTGAGAATTGTTTATCACAATTATAATATATCAGAATCATTCTAAAGGATTCATGTGACACAGAAGTCTAGAGTTATGATGCTTTAAAAAAATCTGCTTTGCAATCACAGGACTAATTTACAAAGAAAGCAATGAGTTAACATTGTAATAAATGTTTTTGTAATTACTGTTTTTACTATATTTTTGCCCACACAAATGCAAGACAGTGCACAGTCCTAAAAATCTACTAAATGCATAAATAAAAGCTAAAAGTGACTGAAAAATCAAGGAGAGAGACAAGTAGATTTCAACCCTGCATCCCTGAGAGCACATTTTGTGCATACAATAAAGCCATGAGCAAATCGTGTCACGGCTGTGACCAGTATAGTCCCCCTATTTTTATCATTCCCTGTCTTACAGGTCCAGAATTTGTACAATGGTTCAGGCCTGGTCATTTGTTAGGTCTATAAATGTGTGTTTGTCACTGGTTAATTCCAATCTTTTGCGATCTATGCCAATACCAGCTCTCCTTAAGCACAGAAATGTACATTAGACCGCTTATTTAATATAATGTGCACGCTAATATTATAAAATAATACCTCTGCAGTGTATGCATTGCACCTGATATTTCCAGGTTACACAGAGCCACAAAAATCTAAATGGGTTTTTTTAATGAAGAAAATGTTAATAACAAATGAGAAAGGAGAATATATATCAGGCATTTGTAGAATTCCCTTTCTTTTTCTGGACGTGGAAAGAACAGAGCAAGAGAGAGAGGGAAAGATACGAGGGAGAGCCATTAGAGCTAGCCTGTGAGATCTCATTAATGCGAGGTGTTGAAAAGGGCGTTTATAAAGGTCCCTCGGCCAGTCCAAAAACCCAAACTGTACTTCTGTAAGTAATGCTTCTATCTCCAAACTCCCCAAATGACAGAGAGACTCTTATTACGGCATCAGACTGCTAATGAGTCTGGCTTCCTTTACACGGCTGCTTCACATGGCATGCATGTGGTCCTCTTTAATCACAGCCGCTTGTAATGACATACACGAAGGTCAGGATCTGGATGTGGGACTCTTGAACATGACGCTGTAAACTGACCTAGACTCTGTTTGCCGGTCTTTTTAATTGCTTATCTATCTGTCCAGTACTATTTTTTTATTTTTTGTATTATTTTCTTTTTAGTTTTTTGTTTTTTTTTTCTTTGTGTATGTATATTTCAGTTTATTGGTCTGTCTATCTATCTGTTCGTCTATTTGTCTTTCATCTGTACAGTTCCTCTATCAATCTCTCAATGTCTTTGACAAATTTGAATATCTATCCTTATGTCTAACTATCAATCTGTCCAACTGTGGTCTCAATCTATCTGCCTGGGTGTCTTTCAAATATCCATCTATCCCGTTCATCTGTTTGTCTATTCATCGGTCAAGATCTATACATCTTCCTTCCAATTTCTGTCTAATATTTGTATCTACCTCAGCTTCATATTGTCTATCTACCGTTTCAGTTCATTCTATCTGCCTGTCTATGCTTTCCAACTTTAGAGTATCATCTGTCATTTTATTCCCATCTGTCCATTCGTACAGTGTTAATTCATCTATCTATATATCTATCTATCTATCTATCTATCTATAATATGCTACTCTATCTATCTTTTGCAATTTGTATATCTATCCTTGTGTCTATCTATAATCAAATTGTTCTACCCATCTGCTTATCTGTCCTATCTATCCATCTGTCAATTTTTCTATCTATCATTTTTTATTTGTCTACTTGTATATCTTTCCTTGGGTCCATCTACCTATACATTTCTCTATCTATCCATCCATCTATCTATCCATACAGTTGTCCATCTTGTCGATTCATGCTACGTTTATCCGTCATTTTATTTTGTCTATCTGTGTGATTCCTATATATCTATCCTTATGTCTATCTACCTGTCTATTCACCTCGCTCTCTATTCTATCTATCATCTACCTATCTATTCTTCTGTCTGTCTATCCATATTTCAGTTTATCTATGCAATACATGTCTGTCCATGCATCTGTCTACCTATTCATTTGTCTATACATCCGTCTACCCATCTATCTGTTTGTTCTTTCTATTCATATGTCTATCTACTTGTCTGTAAATTTTTTTGTCCATTCGTCTGTATATCTATTTATCTATCCATCCATTGCAGGTACAGCTGTTCAAATATTCAGCTTTATTTAAAACGTTTTATTACTGTAGCTACTGTAGTTTTATATTACACATAACACATGACAGTGTGTGTGTGGTGTGTGTGTGTGTGTGTGTGTACCTGGTATTCCCTATGGTTATGGGGACCAAATGTGCCCACATGTACAGTAATACCCAGTGTGAAATTTGACCTTGTAGGGACATAATTTGGTCCCCATGAGGAAGAAAACAATAGCTAATAATTACACATAATTATCGTTTTTTGAAAATCTAATCTCATGTAAACCATTTGTGTGTGATAAATGTGACTGTGATTTGAGCCAAAACTGTGGCTCAAAAAACAACCAAAGGCAACAAACCAGACACGCTCTCAGTTTCTGATTCAACATTAAGTTGTTCTCCAAGGCTGGTGGAGCTCATGGGGACATGTCCCCCAGACGTTAAGGGACCTGGTGGGAGTGTTACTGTAGGGAGTTTGTTTGTGACTGTCTTCAACAGGACTTTGACAAGCAATTAGGTATTTTTTCTTAAGATTACACCAAAACATATTACTCCCCTATTAATGTAACTACAAGTAACCACAACACTTGACCTTGAATGTTGTCCATTGTCATAGACCAAGAGTTTATCTATTGCAAAAACCGTGCTCTGTCTATGCAATATAGCCACTTTGGCAGGTAAAAGTATTAAAATTCATGGCTGTCAAAAAATCTCTCTAACTTTCTCTCTCTCAACGACTTTGCAATCCCTGCCCTCTGCATTCACTGTCCATCTGCGTGATAAAACGTGCTTAATCAATGTAAAACGCCCTGCCGTGTTTACTGATGGGGGGGGGCCCTTACAAGAAACAAGCCTGTCCGCGTGCACTTCTCATTGCCGGTTTGGAACGCTCTGAGCTGTCTGAACGAAAGGCAGATTTGAGTCATACAACGACCGGTGAGCGGCTGTCACTTTTCACGAGGAATGATTCTGAAACAAGGGCTTGGCGTGCAAAAGAGGACTTAGTGGTTTCTGATTTCTGATTGTCAGGGCTACAGGAAAAGCCACTAATATTTTCATGTGTGATAGTTGTGGTGACATTTCAAAATGGCTGTTGTGCACTTATTTGAAAAATAAAGAATCTTTAACATGGATTCAAAAAGGTCAACATGCAACAACCCATTATACTGATGCATTCTAAAATATTTCTGAATGAAAATAAATATTCAGTTGATTTGTGAAGTTAATATTGTGTTAACAGACAAAAAAGCAAGAGATTTTGTTTGCTATTCTTTAAGCAGCTGGAATTATGCATTTCTGCAAATGGCACCTTGCACGTTTTTGTAGCCCTACATGTCAGACTGGATGAACAATCGAGGTCTCACTTCAGCCCCTGATGGTAATTGGGTCTGACATCCTCCAGGGGTTTCTTCCCGCAACTCTCTCAGCTTGTAAAGACGCTTATGATCATCGAATACAGCTCTTGATCAGCTCTCTCCATTAGGAGCTAAGAATTATAGAAGATTAAGGCTATGAAATTGTGGGTATGTAATGGACTTTGATCAGCAGCAATATGTGTAAACGCAAACCATTCTAATGATTTGACGCCCCCTAAACACAGTTCCAATTACACAGATTCACATATGAGTGTTATTTTGTATGAATTAATGTGCCAAACAATCCATAAGATATAGCCTAATATGTACACTACTGCAATACGGTACACTTGGTAAATTCATAGCCTTGAGCAACTTATTCACTATTGAACCAGCGGCAACACCAGTATGGAGTACAATGAATTTTGAACAAGTAATTCAATTATTTAATAATCAAATATAAACAATGTTTTCACAAAGAAAAAATTGTTCATTAGACAAACCATGGGAAAGACTGTTTATTGGTTGCCAAGCAAATTGTTGCTAGTGTTTTAATATAGAATTGCATTTGATATGCAGCTGTGTTTTTTGATGTGTATAGACAATATATGGGCAGTGTAATGGCCTTGTTTCTAATTAACAGGGTCATTCCAAACAGTTTATAAACGAGGACAAATAAATAAAAACTTACATAGACAAGACTCTTGATTGATTGATTGATTGATTGATTGATTGATTGATGGGCTGCTTGGTGTCGAGCAATCAACCTCCGGACAGGGTTTTGACATGTTGCCTATTTAATTATCAGCCTGTTTGTTTGTTTACTTAATCTGGATGGCAAGATCAGCAAAAGAGGAGCAGATGGCATCTCAAAGAAACAGTCTCATCAGGAGGTCCAAAATCCCCAGGAAAAAAAAAAAAAAAAATTGGGAAAAAAGGGAAAAACCCTGTGAGTTTTGGCAGAGGGACACACAAATGACCTTCTGTCCTGTCTGTCGTGCCCACAGAGTAGCAATGAGCACCAGCCGTGGAGGAAGATAACAAGACGCAAGTACTCTCCAGATCTCTCCGTCCTATTACTGCACTATTATCCTCTGTTATAAGTTTCTCAGCCCTGTTTGACTGATGGCTGAATGAAATGAGGGTCAATTTGTTAGAGGGAGCCTGTTTCTGAGGCAGAGAAAAATGCAAGGGACAATGGTCAAATTTGTCATCTTTTACATGCCACCCACGCGGATGCCCTCAGGACATTGCTGCCATGAAATTGGGGGCAAAACACAATGATTACAATAGCAGTTCTCCAATAAAGTCAGTCCAATAAACTATCCACAGTTACATGATCAGCTTAGTATTAAAATCCTGCATTTGTACATTACTCTTCAGTCTTCTTCAATCGAATCGCAAAAATATAATAAACTACAAAAATCTGCAAGCAATATTATGTTCCGTTTTAACATACAATCAATGTCTTCCAAATATTTCTTCAGTCTGCAAAAAATGGCGCGCTAATTTTAGACAAATCCAGCTAGTAGCGCTGTGCAGGTAAACCTCAATCCCCTGATCTAAAGAGGCAAACTGGTGTACCGATCTCGGAGGCTTGAAGTCTTTAGCTGTCCTTGCTTTAGTGTGCCCCCCGCGCTCCCATGCTGACGGAAAACGCTGGTTTGAATCTTGTTCTGAGCGTTGTGAGTCAAGTACGAACTGTACAATGAGGGTCAAATTGTGCTGCCTAACCCCAGATGCGTAGTGAGGTTTGGGGAGTGGAGTGTAATGGAGGCCAGCTAGAAAGAGCTATGCAGGGTAAACACGTCACTCCCCTGTGTGGGCCCATTCCAAAAATCCCCTCTGAGTGAGTGAGGTAAGTAGAAACAGAGGAGTTACACAAGCAGTGTCAAAGTCAGGTAAAAGTGTGTATTAAATATGTACTTCTTGGAGAGCAACATCTGCCAAATTATTATTTTAAGTTTCCTACACACACATGTGTGTGTGTGTATATTCATTATATATATTCCCTAGAGAATAGAAAATATAATATACTTAACTATATGAATATGGTCATCAGGACACGTATATTCCATAATATTATAGATATAATTGTTCATAACCATGCTGGTCTGAAAACCGGTTCATGAATATATGCTAGCACTGAGTGGAAAAAAAGTTTATTAACCATGGCTGGTCGCCGTTGCCAGCCTGGAAAGGTAATCTAGTCTTTCAGTAGGAACACACATTCCAAGCATTTCCTATATCTAAATGGTATTCATGAAAGATCGAAAGATGACAACTAAAGCTTTTTCATTTGTTCATGGTGTTAACCTTGAATAGCTTTCTCTACTCTCACCTGTTTCCTTTAGGATGGAGGTAGACGGACAATATAACAGCTGTCTTTGACACAGAGGATAAAGGGCCCAACTGGTAAGTGAACTTGTGTCTCCTAGGCATGTTGCTTGGGGGTTTTACATTAGATCAAGGTATCCCGCGTTACTTTGTTGGCAGCCAATAGTATCACCTCATAGTCTCCATTACAACATCTGGAGACTCGCCATGACAGCAGTTCAACTTCAGACTGCTGCTCGCTTGCTACTGTCTTGGACACGATGGCTCAGTCATAATAACTTGTGGATAAAGGTCAAGGACAATGTCTTTCTAGGACTGAGAGACTCACCACGAGACCAATTCAAGCTGAATTTTTGTTAAGTAATTTATTCTTGATGAGCAAAGCATCGAAGATTTTTAACAACACAAAAAAACAATCCTCCCACCAATTTCTTTTATTTTACTGTTCCCATCGCTTAAGACATTAAAACGACCAAAGATGTATTATAGATGAAGCCCTGAAATTTCACTTCCACATTAATATCTTTCTTTAACAACAAAGACAGGAAAAACACAATGATGAATGAGTGGATTCCTGAAATTTTCCCCCAAACTTTCTTTTGTTTTATTTCCAAACACAATTAATGAATGACATGAGCCACAATTTTCCAACCGTTTTTTTTTTTTTTTTTCTTTACAGACAAGGAAGGTGGAAAACCGATTTGAAAAAAGATGAATGATGGGAGCCCTGAAATCCCCCCAACCCCCCAACTTGAGATCCAAAAAATGCTGTAACTTAAAATGACGCCAAGTTCCTTGAAATTCCGGCAAATGTACATCCACACAACAACACCAGTGGATGATTCCAAGTTATAATGGCAGTACATTGCTATGTCAACCTAATGCAGTTTTGGTAATATAGTCAGATTTTAATTTAGTCTCATTTTTTTAGGTACCTTTTATTAAACCTTTGGTTCACCTCTGTGTGGGTGAAAAAAAAAAATCATAGGGCACTCTTAATCTGCAGCATGTACATTAAGGCAAAAAGCACGCATTTGGTTGAATTTTAGCTTTTTGCAATCAAAGGGGAATATAACTGCTTAGACCCTTCCTCACTGAAAATTTGCACATTTCTGCCCTACATTTGAGGTAAATTTCTATCAAACCTTGCCCACAAGCCCCCCCCTTTTCTTTTAATACGGTCTCTCTCTCTCTTTCCTCACACAACATAAGTAGCACCAACAGATGGGGAGTCATTAACAGGCCCCCCAGACAATTGTGTTTGATTGGCTTGCCCTGACCCTCAGCTATGTGCTTCAGAGAATGCCCGTGAGAAGAGCTTACACCGCGACTGTCCGCCCGCTCCGACTCTCCACTGTCCCACTTTGAACAGCAGCGAGAGAAGCATCTACTAAGAAGACTTATTTGGATAAGAAAGAATTCCTGATGGTTTCACAGGGACGAGAATAACCGAGATTAAAGGACAAATGACAATGATGGCAAGGCAATTAATCATATGTACAGAAATGTTACACAGTAAAAGAGGATGAGGGATTTGGGTACGGCAAGGCTCAAAAGTGGGGACTATATATATATATATTATATATAGATATATATATATATAGATATATCATATATATATATATATAGAGATATACATACACACAGATTATATATAGATACATATACACATATATACTATATATATTTATATACACACATGTATATACATATACATAGATAAAGATACACAAGATACAAAAACATACATATCAATATATACATATTAATATACATATATACATATTACATATAACTATATGATTACTATAATACATACTATACATAGATATATACATATACATATACATATAGATATATATATATCTATATATATGTACAAATATTGAAATTATGACCAGTGCATTGTCAGAATTACTGAATGTTAAGGTAAGGTTTTTATAGTCTGTGACAAAGATGAAAAATGGCATCAATTTGAATCTAAATATGAAAAGACAAAAATCCGAAGAAGAAAAACGGAAGAAAATCCGGAATAAAAATAATCCAATAATATTTAATAATGTCTGGGATTTCCACACTTTACATTAGTATTAATATGCCAATATTAAACCAAATATGTATTATAATTAATGAATATATATTATATCAAATGGCTGTTATAATGACTTAAAATGGATTATTTATATTGATATTCTTATACATAATCTGTAAATATAAGTGATATAGTACTGGAAAATTAATTGCTATAATAACATTCATTTAAATGAAAACTTTAATTTCTTCTGTCTTACTGGGGCCCACCTCTCTCCTGCCAAAAGGGAGTTTATTGAAGTGGGTTCAGGCCCCAGGGCTAGCCAAAGGCGACAGAGATATGGGGATCCCACTGCCCTCAGATAAACTGATCAGCAGCTTCGAAGGGATGCCTTCCGGTCAAAGTACAGATGCCGTCAGTCCAGGCTGGGGAAACAACTTTTGTGGGCCTGAAGGAAAACCAGAAGCCACTGTAAAAAACCGAGTGGTAGCCTGCAGACAGGAGCCTGCTAAAAGACAAGAAACATACTGTATGTTCACCCAAGTTGAGGTAAAAGTTGCTGACCAATCTGGTGCCGGTGCACTTTTAGGTGCTGGATCTACCATCGATGGTGTTAATTATAAATAATTTGTGGTAAAATAGATTTTGTGAATATAAATTAATGCTGTAAGTAATTAAGGGGTTATAATTAATCCGAAGTGTAAGAGGTTGAGGAAAAGGATGCGGTGGGTTGCATCTGGTTCATAGAGCTGGACACTAATTGCATTAGCCCATTGAGGTCATTCACATGCACAAAATCAATTAATTCATCCCATATCCATACGTGAGACCATCTTACAGGCCCACTGAGTACATACCGCCAAGCAGCACGTATTGAATACTGATGTCAGTCCTAATAGCAATTGCACACTGCTTTTATGGTGCCACTGCAACACTGCGCATGCATTTGTATATTTATTGGAGCATAAGCGCAGAGGAAGAGATCGAAAAGGGCAGGTACGGGTAATGACATTCACAGATTTAAAATTCGCAGCTTCATTTTGATTTGTACCCATTGAGAATGAGATTTTACTCGAAAAGGCAAAACAGGATGACTTTTTGTAGTCATCAGATTTTTGTGTTTTCACCACAGGAGGATTAATTAGAAATTATTTCATTGCAAATCTGTAAAAGCCTACTCATCTCTAAAAGTGAAACCATATGACCCTGAAAAGACAGCAGAATATTAAAGTGCCCCTATTATTCCATTTTTATAGTTCCTAATATTGTTTTGGGAGTCTCCTACAATAGGAATACATGCATGCAAGGTCAAAAAATGCTTAAATTTTCTCAAGATATGCATTTAATATCACCTAATTTTCCAGCGATCCTCAAATGATTCGTTCGAAGCAGTTCAAAGGATCATCCACTTCTCTAAACCCCTCCTTTTCTGTGAGCCTGCTCTCCTCTGATTGGTCAGATAGCCTAGTCTGTAGTGATTGGTCTACAGCATACAGCGGTGTCAGAAACGATACGCCTATTTCAAAAAAAATTAATTAAAAATAATAAATAAATATTATATAATATATATATATATATCTAACTATATATATATCTCAGTTAACATTTATTTTGTTTTATATAGTTTTAATTTAAGCTTATAGAATTTATATATTTTAGTTAACTATAACCATCTTGTGTATTTTACCTTAAAGTCATAAAATTTAAAGTGCTACAAAATATTAATATTTTTTAAAAAATGCTGTTTTTTGGACTTGCTAATCTATCTTTATATTTATTCTATCAAGGTATGTATGTAGCGATGTATGTTTTTAACTGTTTTCAATATTGATAGTAATAATAAAAGCACCAAATTAGCATATTAGAATGATTTCCGAAGGCTGATTTAACACTGAAGACTGGAGTAATGATGCTGAAAATTCAACTTTAACATCAGAGGAATAAAGTGCATTTTAAAATATATTAAAACAGAAAACTGTTCATGATATTACTGTTTTTAGTGTATTTTTTCATCAAATAAATGGTGCATGAGAGACTTTTCAAAATTTTAGAAGTAACCATATCTGTTTGATCTCATCTCATCTCTTACATTCAAACAAAAGAAAACATTTCTGTAAAAACAAACATAGAAGCACTGTTTTAATAACATGACACGTACACGCTGAAAGAGACACAGGAAGTGTCAGAAAATCTGAGCTGCCATTTCTCAACGCACTGCCTTATGGCGACTAAAGCACCTGCACATATGCTAACACCAGGTAGCCTCGGGAAGCATGATCCATGGCAGGTAATACCACGGTTAATGAAAGCTGAGGATGAAAACACACTGGCTGCCTGCCACCTTCACACAGCTTTGAGTCTCAGAGTATCCATGGGAGACGACCTAACCCATCACATTGTTCTTCTCTCTCCAGCTGAGCCTATATAGCCCTCATCTCTGACTCTCTTTCTTCTCATCCTTCTCTCTCTTGTCGTAGTATGGCCCACGCTGAGTGCTAGTTAGCCTCCTTCACAGTTCCCCTCCAGCATGCTCTCCATTTCCCTATTCAGAATGAGATTACAACCATCCTCACGGGGTTAGCATTTGATGTGTAAAATAAAAAGTTGCTTTGTGTCCTTTTTGATATGATTATTCTGCTTCTTCCCACAATGCACCTGTCTTGACCATAGTTCTTAATAATTCTATTTTAACTAGGGTATCTGAAGTAAGACCATAGTAACCAGGTAAAACCATGAATGGTTTCTCATTACCAGTACAATTAAGGCTTCTTTAAAACCATACTAATGGTTTATAATGGGATCAGCCATGTTTTGTTGAAACGCTACTTGCTTCCACTGACATGTAATGCACAATATTGGTTTAGCTAAAACTAGCTCCTCAAGCTAAAAGCTAATTCTCATTTAAAAGAGTTCAACTAAAGTCTACAACTGTAAAGGCCTGTTCACACCAAGAACCATAAATATATTAGCGTCCACACTAATGCACGATAGAATTCTGTTTATTACAAGCACACTTCAGCTTTGCTATCTGCTACTTTAAAGGGCCTCCAGCCTGTCAAAGTTGGTTGGATTGATTAGCGGTCATTGTTTTTTTTGTTTTTTTGTTTTTTTGTTTATCAACTGGACAAATAGTTTTTGAAAGAGATTTCAACAACATCATTCCCCTGAGTTGTTAACATTACGTTTGTGATGTGGACTTCACTAGTCTCATAGAATTAAAATGATTATTAAAATGGTATATTTATCATTCTTGGTGTAAATGTGTTTAACTACAGTTAAAAAATTAGCATCACTACTTTTAAGATACCCAAGCAAATGCTCATATTCAAGAAATTATCAACAGTCAAGCTAAACACTGAAAAGAATTGTTAGCTTTATTAATTTTGAGGTCTTTTGAAATCTAAACTTCCTAAGAAAAAAAGTTACTCCTTATTTAAAGTAGTTAAAGTACAGTTATAAACATTTGAAATAGCAACATTTGCTGACTACATACATTCTAAAATTCTAGCTACAATAATTCTAAGCAATTTTGAAAGTGTATTTCCACAAGCTACAAGCTAATTCTTTGTTAATTTTAAAAGTTAACTAAACCAATTAAGTTAGCTAAAACTTCCAAAAGTTACATTTGTGAAAAAGTAACCTTTGCATACTTGATATTTTTATTTATTTCATATTTTAATATTTAAATATTTCAATACAATATAATTGAGCAAACTGAAATGTAATGTTTTCCAAAACACTTAATTGATAGTTATTTGCAATTAACTGAAAGTGTATTACAGTTTAAATTTATATTAAATATAATTAGTTGAACTTGAAACTGCTTTTTTGTCCACTTAAATAGGACTTCAGTACATTTTTGTAAGTAATTTCAAAATTCTATTTTCTTTGAAATATGCTTAAAATGTACTGCTGAATGTACTGACAAGAATTTATTTCATTTCTTCTAAATGAATTTCTTAATTTCTATGACATGTCTTTAAGTACACTTAAGTGGCCTTTTATTTCATTAATATTATATTATATTAAGTACATTTATATATGTGTGTGTGTGTGTGTGTGTTTGTGTGTGTGTGTTAAAAATGTGTGTGTGTGTGTGTGTGTGTGTGTGTGTGTGTGTGTGTGTGCACGCGTGAAACACTTTAGCACACTTTTTTCACAACCCTTAAAAAAATGAACCATGGTTTTTACTACAAAAAACAAACAAACAAACAAACAGACAAAAAACATGGTTATTACACTGTAGTTAAACCATGCAAATTAGCCATGGTTTTGCTACATTAACCATAGTTTAACAACACACACACACACACACACACACACACACACACACACTGCTGAATACAAAACATTAATTCCATGTTTGGCTACAAGGGAAAAAAAAAAGACTTTCTGTGAACATTTACATTTAATCATTTAGCAGACGCTTTTATTCAAAGCGACTTACAAATGAGAACAATAGAAGCAATCAGACCAACGAGAGAACAACAACAGTATACAAGTGCCATGACAAGTCTCAGTTAGTCTAGCACAATACACGTAGCTAGGTTTTTTTTTAGAATAGAATAGAATAGAATAGAATAGAATAGAATAGAATAGAATAGGTAAGTGCTAGAATTAGTCGGTCAAGTGCTGAACATGGTACAGAACAAGATACTTTGTCATGCATTCTACCTCGAAAGGTTCTAGCAATGCAACTTTCTCATGCATATTTACCCAAAGAGGGTCTAAAAATGCAATTTCTTCATGCTTAATACCTCAAGAGGGACACTTTTGGTGTTTTTTTGGAGTAGGCTGTACAGATGTACACACCACCCTCTGAGAACAAGACATAAAAAGAATCGCCCCCTCATAGAGAATTATCGGTTACATCGTCATCACTACGCCTTATTTATGATTTGTCTCATCATCAGTAAGAAATTATTCATCTTGAACTGGAGCCCTTTATGCTTCCGTGATCAGGAAGAAAAAGTGGGTTGCGTTACTCAAATTGATGATTCAATGAGAGCTTCCCACGACAGTTGGATTGTGACAACCACAGATATGGTGTATGAATTATACAGGCATCAGAACAGCCAAAGTGGGGACTGTCCTCTGCCTGCAAGAGTTGTAAATGTGCTTTTACTGGCCAAAAAAAATAAAATAAAACCTGAAATAAGTAAAAACTGGAAACTGTTTTTCAGAAACTACTGTGAATTATCTGACAGTGAGCCTTTAAATGTGAACAGCAGAGTTAGCTTTAGTCTGTCATTAATAATACAACTGTACCTACAGATAAAAATAAAAACAGAAAGAAACATGCACACATATGATGAATCTATGGTTCAATGGTTAGCACATGTGCTGATACATTGATGAATGCAAATTTGAATCTCACACATCGTATCCAATCATCTCAAGAGTTAAAAAACATGCATAGATACTGCAAAAGCTTATAGTCAGTAATATATATATATATATATATATATATATATATATATATATATATATATATATATATTATATATATATATATATATATATATTTAAAGTAATTACCACTTATATTCTGAAAGGAGGCATTAAATTAATCAAAAGTGACAGTAAAGACATTTATAATGTTAAAAATTCATCAAAGAAGTTTATCAAAGAATCTCAACTGTCATCATTTATTATCAGAAAATGTTTCTTGAGCATTAAATCAGCATATTAGAATGATTTCTTCTGCAGAATCACGTGACATTGAAGACTGGAGTAATGATGCTGAAAATTCAGCTTTGCATCACCGGAATAAATTATATTTTTAAAATATATTCAAACAGAAAAGATTTATTTTAAATTGTAATATTCACAATAGAATTTTTGATCAAATAAACATAGCCTTGGAGAATATAAGTGATTTCTTACAGTAATATGCATTAGCTATTGTGAAATAACAATGAACAACAATTTCCACAGAATTTATTAATCTGTCAGTTATTCACTCTCATGTCATCTTATGTAATTCTGGCCCCATATTATGTTATTTTCTTCAGAAGTCTTCAGAAGCAGTACAATAACATTTCATGACAAACTGACCAAATATCAAGCTATTAATAGATTATCATCATCATTTGCTTTCCTAAAATGCATTTTTTTTTCTTTTTTTTTTTATGAAAGCAAATGATGCATTTGGTGAAATTTAGCTTTACATCATTTGCTCACCAATGGATCCTCTGCAGGGAATGGGTGCCGTCACAATGAGAGTCCAAACAGCTGATAAAAAGATCTCAATAATCCACAAGTAATCCACAACGCTTCAGTCCATCAATTAATGTCTTGTAAAGTGAAGAGCTGCAGGTTTGTAATAAACAAAATCCCTCATTAAAACATTTTTAACTTCAAACCACAGCTTTCAGCTAATATAAATGTCCTCTATTCCTGATTTTTTGCTCTACCCACATAGATTTTAACTTCACAAGACATTAACTGATGGACTGGAGTTGTGTGGATTACTTGTGGATTATTGTGATGTTTTTATCAGCTGTTGGGACTCTCATTCTGATGGCACCCATTCACTGCAGAGAATCCATTGGTGAGGAAGTGATGAAATGTTACATTTCTCCAAATCTGTTCCAGTGAAGAAGCTAACTCATCTTGGATGGCCTAAGTGTGGGTACATTTACATCAGATCATTTTCATGTTTTGGTGAACTATATTCCTTTAAAATTTCCTTTGGTGTTACACAGAGCAAAAGATAATACAGTGTAGGCATAAATGATGACAAAATTGTCATTTTCCTTTAATGTTACATTTCTTTAATGAGAACAATTTTAACAGTTTTATATAAAGGCTGTCAATACTGCAGTTTGTGGGCATATCTGTAGCCTGGGAACTTAAAACGCCTGCATGGCAATTAGGTTTAAGTTGCGGGTAGGCCAGAGGCGGAGAAAGTGAGAGAGGAAAAGGAGAAGGAACAGCTGTCCAACTTCAGCTATAGTCTCTTTCTTTCTCTCTCCATACACTGGAGCATCACCGTCTTTCTGTCTGTCAGAAGAGTGCATTTCCAATAATAGCAGAGCCGACATGTGGACAACATACCCATAAACATCTGTTGTGTTCTTCCTCCGTCACATACACCCCACCATTAGATCCAAGCCCATGTGGTAAAAACAGGGACAAAAAAAAAAAAAAAACCTTCACACTTAAAGTCTAATCCGAGAGCTAAAGCCCAGTTGTGTGTGGGTAATAACTTTTCGGGGCAGCACAGAAAGCACTTTTGCTGACCGCATTCAACTTATTTTATTATATATTTAGTTGCCTGTCAAGCCATTGCCAGCATGTCGTTACAGCTTGACAGCGGCAGCATTTGGAGCGTGACAAGTCAAATTTAAATAGATGCGGGGAGGGACGTAAAAAAGCAGGGCAATTTCCATGTCTGCGCAGATGTAATCGAATGGTGTCAGCGGCATAAAACAAATGTGTTACGGAGGCGGTTTTTTTTTAGAAATGATAAAGTGTGTGTTCACAGACCCGAGCACGCTTGTCACTCAGCGTTTTCAAATGAGATAGCGAGGCCATTTTGCGATTATGGAGAACATTTGGCCACATGGGACTCATTGATGTTTGGTTTGTCTGCGCCCGTGTGCCTGAAGTATACAGCTTTAGCACTGAAAATAAAACACTTATAGAGAAACAGCATTCCCGAAGGATTATTGCTGACTGCGGTTTGACAAGCTGACACTGTTTCTATAGGAAAACTGCTTTTATTAACTAATACAAGATGGTATGGACTAGGATCATATCAACTATAATGTCTATTAAACCAGTGTACTCTCCTGATGTGTTGCTTTATGGTTAATGCTGAAACATTGTAAATTCCCTGTAGCTTTAAAATATGAATGTTGGTTCTTAAGTAGAATGGCTTGACCGGATGTGCACTTTGTTCAACTAGAACCTCGGGGTTGCTATATTAAGTACTGCTTGCATTACTTGCTGTTCCACATGAACATACAGTAGCATGTTAGAGCATAATGGTGAGCAACTGGTCTGATTTTGAGTGTCTGCCAGGGAACTTCATTGTGGCTATTTGTTTATTGAGGAATCACAAGTCAAGTATACTAGTAAACAAGTGCAATGCCATATAACAGTGTGTTTAGGTGATGAATACTAATGGATGTGTCATACAAAATGCCAACAAAACTATGAAAAGGTGGTGTGCATCTGTGTGAGTGTTGACCACTTATACAGGAATTGACTGTAATTTGCATAAATGAGAGAGAGGGAGCGAGACAGAGAAAGCAAGAATGTGTTTGTAAAATTTTAAATATCTGAATTTCTGCATGCGATTACAAACAATGCGGTTTAATCTTCATCTGAGTCACAATTCTAGACAAACACAATCTGACTAAACAAATTACACACAGTTGTGCTTTTCAGAAACAGATTTGTGGGGAAGGAAGTTCCGCAATTATTCAAAAGTCTAATAAGCAATGACAGAAAATGCTTGGTAGAGGGTTTTCTGCTTAAGGAGGATCTACAAGTTACTAAGTTCACTTACCTTCACTTACTTTCTTCATCCCACAATGCAAATCATTAATCAATGCATTCAATACAGTATACAGTGTGCATGTTATTAATTTAGCCAGATTGTGTTTATCTAATTTTGAGGTAAATAAATATCAGACCACACTTTGTTAGTAATAAATGCAGAAATCTAGACATGTTATAAAACTTTCTTTAATTTCAAGATGTAATACTTTTTTAATATCAAAACTTGTATCTGTGCCCCTATTATTCCATTTTTAAGGTTCCTAATATTGTTTTGAGTCTTCTATAATATTTACATGCATGCAAGGTCAAAAATAACAACAAATAACATTTTTGTTTTCGCAAAATATGCATTTAATATCACCTCATTTTCCAATGATTCTCAAATGATTCGTTCAAAGCATTCCGATTCAATCTTCCTAAACCTCTCCTTTCCTTGAGCCTTTCCTAGCTCTGATTGGTCAGTTGGCCCAGTCTGTTGTGATTGGTCTACCCCATACAGCGCGTGTCAGAAACCATATGCCTGTTGCCATAGTTCTGTATTTTGAACGCTCAATAGAATATATAAGCATCTATTATTTATCATGCATACAGGTTGTGATTCAGCGGAGCCAGATGGTCTTAATAAACTGCGTACTGAGCCACTTTTCAAGAGCAAAAGTGAATCCAGCGTTGAACTCCCCGAGATTAGAGAAGCCACCATCAGTAAAGTGACAAGAACATAAAAAAGATTAAGGTAGTACTGCTGTGGTACAGTAAAAAAAAAAAAAAAAATAAATAAATAAATAAATAAAAAAAAAAGGAAACACATAATTTGATTTTTGATTATCCACTGATTCTTTGCAGCCTAATCTTTTGGAATTGAAAATAATGCAAATGATGCTAACAATGACAACATGACAAATTTAGTACATCCATATTATTTATATTCATACTGTATAAAACATACTTTTTAAACAGCTGTGAAGTGATTGCTTTGAAAAGAAGTATCTACTCAGAAAGTACGTGAATTCAGTCACAACCAGTGAATTGTTTAGTTCCTAAATGAATCTGTTTTTTAAATCTTTAAATCACTCAGAAGTGCGGTTGGACTGTACTGTAAATCTTGGGATGTTGCTATTTGAATTAGACTGTTTTTGTTGTTGTTGTTGTTGTTGTTTACTTTATGTTTCAAATCAAGAAACAACTGTATTGCCACATTTCAGAACAAACAAAAAGATAACTCATACCAGTCCACTAAACTTCTTTAAAGTAAGATCTCTGCATAGGGTTGCACAGCTACCCGGCATTAATCAAGTAATGCACATCAGGGGAATAATTTATTTTTGAAACAAATCCAGGACAAGCAGAATCCAGCAATGATTCCTGCTTAATTGCTCCCTATGTGAGAGCAGCAAGTGCTCGGTAAAGATAATTTACAGTTTATGTAATCAGATTTGATGTTGCTATCAGCAAACTGTAGATGACAAATAGCGAGTGAAAATTACTATAGTCGATAGCATACGCTGAAGATGCAAACCCCAGTTTTCTTGCATATCAGATATATAAATCAATACAAACACCTAAACACTCAAAATAAATTTTATTTTTGTAGTTTACTCAATTTTCTTAATTCAAATGAGCTAATGCAACATTTATTTATTAATTAATTTATTTATTTATTCATTCTCTCTGCAGCATGTAAACCAGAAGTTCACTTTTGCATGGGACTGGATGGGTAGAAAGAGTACAGCTGAATTCAGAATAGCATACTAGCATACTACACTTACATTTTCTGCCACATGAAGTAAAGTTTATAAAGTAGTAATATCCAAGCATAAATGAATCATTCTTCAGGTCTTTTTAATGAATCGGTTCATCAAGTTCACAAAACTGTTTAAATGATTCAATTACAAATCTGACTTATCTGACTCTCAGATTCAGCTCACAGCATTTCGCAAGATTACATTTATATAAAGATTTAAAACATAAATAATAAAAATATGCATTTTTATAATATAATACAATATAATACAATATAATATAATATAATATAATATAATATAATATAATATAATATAATATAATATAATATAATGATGGTAACACTTTACAACATTATTAAAATTAAAAGTTTTAGCTGTAAATATTATTCAAATTCAACAATTTGACTCTCAGCAGTTCACAATATTACCTGTAAATAAAAACTTAAAAATGTAAAAATGATAAATAATAGGGTTTTTTGTAATATAATATAATGTTACTTCTAAAGCATTTATTTATTAATTTCATGTTAATTTCAACATTTATTAATAGATTATCAAATATGTTGTGTCTAACATTAACAATAAACAGTTGTACTTTTTTTAACTAACGTTAACTGATTAATAAATACTGCAACAAATGAATTGTTCATTGTTAGTTAATGCATTAATTATCATGAACTAATTGGACCTGAAATATATATATAGAGAGAGAGAGAGAGAGAGATAGTGACAAACAAAGCACAATAACAATCAAATTAAGTTCAGGGAAAGATATATTTTTGAGCGAATCAAATTATGCAAAAACAAACCAAGCAGGTCACGTTTAGGTACAGAAAATACTTTTAATTGTGTGCTGTTGTGCGAGAAACTGTGTTCATACAAATGTTTCCTGCTGTTTTTACAGCCCTCATAGGAATTCTGGTCTGAAGTGGGGGGTCTGTCTCTGTGATTAAACCGTCGAGCTGCAAGCCAATCTGGCAGGCCACAGCGCGAGACCGGTTTTGGGCTCACGTTCAATAACTTACAATACAGCTGACAAACATTCATGGTTGCGCTGTCACAGACATGCATGACCAAATGTTACTGCGAGCGCACAGGAAAAGAGCCTCTCACAGTGCAGACTGACAGAGCTGAGAGGTAATCATCCGCCAGTGCATACATATTCATTACACCATCAAGCCCTGCCATGGGATACAATAGGAACCAGGAACTGAACGAGGAGAGAGCGAGAGAGAGAGAGAGAGAGAGAGAGAGAGAGAGAGAGAGAGAGAGAGAGAGAGAATTGAAGAGTATGAGATACAAACAACCTACCAGGAACTACTTTATTTAATTTAAGAGCTTTATTTAATTTATCTTGTTATTTATTTGCAGTGTTATTACAGTTGATTTGATAGTATGGAGTATAAACATGCATAAAATTAATCCATTTCACTTCCATGGTGTGACCTAATAAGGGGTGAAACTCATGAAGCCTGAACAAACACAATAAAACACAAGTAATGATTAAATAGCTGTTTGGATATTGGTTAACATTAGGGATGCACTGATACTATATTCCAGCCAATAATTGTTGTGGCAAATAAATGATAAATGACTGATATTAAACATCTATACTATTTAAAAACAAATGGGAAATAATTTTATCTAGTGGAAATGTTTGGTATACTGCACCCAAAAACAAAATCTTACGGATATTTTCTTAAATTCAAATTTGGAACACAAATTGTTTATGGCTTTTGATTTTGTCTCTGGTTTTAGAGTAAAATATATTTTTGAAAATATCTATTTCATATAAGCTTTGAGAAAAAGCATTTTTGTTTTCACAACAATAAACTTCTTTAAACTTTTTATATATATATATATATTATATATATATATATATATATATATATTATATATATATATATACCTATATATATATATATATATATATATATATATATATATAAAATACAGCATAAATATAATTTTGTACCATAATATCCCCTAAAAATACACAATATTAAATAAAAATAAAAAATACTGTCAAACTAAATTCTAGTACATCAAAACTAATAAAAAAAAAGCGCCATGCAAGGAGTATGCAAAAAAAAAACTGTAATATGGATTATGGTTATAGTACGGATATATTGTGCATCTTTAAGATTATTCTATAATCTATGTGACATCAAGGAACATTATTGTATTTTAACGAAGGTCAGGTCTATGCTCAAAAAGTGTTTAACAGGTAATAAATGGATTATAACTACAGCATAACTATAATTTCATACCATAAAATCCCCTAAAAACACAAAATAATACATAAAAAACAATATCAAACTAAAATATAGTACATTAATGACATTGCAAAAAAATATTAAATAAAAAATAATAATCGCAACACCATGTGAGGAGCACCAGAGGAATAAATAAACTGTAATATTGACAGATTATAGTTATAGTACCATTATTTTTTGCATCATTAACATTATCCAATAATCTATGTGACATAGGTGGAAAAGAAAATGAATGTATTTAAAAGAAAATAATTTAATAATTTAATGAAAATAATTGAAAGCAATTTTGTACCGATAAATCAATCTCCACAAAAGGTAAAGAGGGTCAATTACATGCTCAGTGCAAACAGTGATCCACATAAACCAAACTGATGTATAGTGTACTTATCAAACAGCCCTACAAATCAACTGCCTTTTCAAGGTTACTGTCACTGTTGACCAATCAGAATTGACTGTGAAGCATGTACACACCTGCCTTGAAGACACTGTCTCTTTCTTTTTCAGTCACAGACACTTGACATCACATTTTCAAGAGTCTGCAGGCAAAGGTAGGAAACACATCACACACTCCAAATGTGTGATGATGGGCAAGGATCACAAAGCAGTTTATTGTCTCAACCCTGCAGGATTTGCCCATTCAAGACCTGCTGAAACATTTAATAAGACACATCCTGTGATTTTCCCCCTCTTACTGAAGGCTCACGAGTTGACAGGCCTCACTTTTCCGATGCCATTTTTAGCGTCTGTCTCTTTCAATTACCCCGAACTCAACCGGAGACAAGATTCAACACCAGAATGAAATGTGACAGTGTGACAACATCGAAACGAGGCTCTTTTCCCTTACTTTTTTCCTCATTTTACCCATTCCCGGGTTGTTCCGTTCCCTTGCATTTTTTTATACTCGAGATGAAACATCAAAACTGGGATTGAAACCTGTAATCAAACACAGATGTGGTGATCTACATACAGATGAATGCCACTGTGAGCGACACTTCACTGAGGTAATTCCAGCAAACAGGCAATTTGAGCGCCCGCAACAGCAACTTAACAGTTTGAGTCCACATTCATCTCTGAAGAGACACTCAGACGAACCAAGTTTATAGGCTCTAATTATCCCTCGATAACGGCGGAGAACTGTGAAAACACGTTAACTCGATTTTAGCTCTTGATATGTGTCGGAGCACCAGCGAACCTGACTTTTCGAGACAGGAGGGAATGAAAGTCCTATCTACCCTGCGATGCTTTACCCTTCCTGTTTATAAGAGGAAGAAAGTCCTCTGATTATGACGCTCACTTAGATTCCTCAACTCCTGCTGGTCTCTGTATGGAGAGGAAAGAAAGAAGAAAAACTGCGGCCTGCTGATACGAGCACACTCCCGAACCAGAATTCTGCTCTCGGCGAGCCGTCCAACTGTGCGAAGCATCATGAAGTGTGTATCCTTGTCTATTTCTGTAAAAAAGCAGCATAGTTGTAACATTTTCCACCATGCGTCCTCTTAAATAATGGACAAGCGCTTTGATTCTCAGTCTCTTTAGTAAAAGAAAAAAAAGTCTTGTTTCTTTGATAAGGGAATCATCTGATGTCAATCCCAATGCCTGTGCGAGATCTAGGCTCTTTGGGAGTCTCTTTTATGTCCCAGAATGCTGTTCTTATGGACCACACAATTACATTGTGGGGGAATTTGCTAGGAATGAATTGAACTAGAGATTTGTGTTGTTTATTTGCTCGCACTGCATTGTTTTTTGTTTCCAGTGTAATGCAAGAAATTATGCAAATCCCTTAATGGCGCATACTCCCCAAAAAACACTGTAAAAAATAAACCCATAAAATTTAAATTGCAGCTGTGGTTACCAGAACTTTACTGTAAAAAAAATGTGGCAGAAACATTTTAGGTTTTACATACCTCAACTTAAATTTTCCTTAATGTAATTAAATTTTTTATTTATTATTTTATATTTCTATTTTTTAACTTTTTCTTTTGTTATTATATTTTCATTTTATATTTTGTTATATATTTTAATTTTTTTTGTTTATGTGTTGTGTTAGTACAAACACTGTTTACGTAAAATGTTCTATTAGATTATTACAGCTTTTTTCATCCTGATTTCACAGGAAAATGTAACTATTTTACAAAGTGAATCATACAAAAATGTACGATTTAAACTAGGGCTGGGCGATATATCGCATACGATTGTCACGCGCATTTCGTCAGTAAAGCCGGTTCCCTGATTACCGCTAAATCGCCATCACCTGCTTTCAAATGGAGCGGCATTTAATAGACAGAGCCGTAGTTCACTGACAAGCTACGCAATATCGCGTTCATTATCAAAGGCGATTCATCTGCAATAATGAACGCGATATTGCGTAGCTTGTCAGTGATTTACGGCTCTGTCTGATTTGATCATCACCTGATGAATAACTGCTGTCATGATCACTAGAAAACATATACTAATGTTTCTAGTCAATAAAGTTGCATTTAGGCCTGCTTCTGTCAAAACTAATAGTGCAAATAGCAGTGATTTGTGATCTATAATACTGTGAAAAATTACCAATGACAACTCTTTTAATTATGCATGCTGTAGTGTTTAATATGCAAATTACAGGTGATATATATATATATATATATCTATATATATATAGTATATAATATATATATATATATATATATATATATTTAGAAATTTGCTAATTACTTTTAACATTGTTAAATTATTAGTGTTTTTAAAGATCAACTTTAAGTGTATGTTAAACAATGCCAGAGTCTAAATGGAAAGTATGCATGCATCAAATATTAGCTGATATTTAAATAATAATAATAATTAAAAAAAAAAAGGTCCATTATACTGTAGATATGCAAATCTTAAAGCTGGTTCTATAGGGTTCAGATATGAACGGATTTAAAACAATTTGAAACCAGTGGGCAATACTGAGGAAAAATTAAGCTGGGTAATAAATGTATGATTTTTTAATCCTCGTTTGCAGAGTAAATTGAATCCCAGACTGAGGAGTTCCAGCGGACGAGAGCCTGCACTAAGTGGTAATAGATTTTCTTTGAAGGATGCTGGGGTTGAGGTGGGGCAGGGGCTGCTGCTTTTAATTTTTATGATTTCTTGTCTAGAAATAATCCTCTCCTTCTTTGAAGAAACAACCAGCAGTGGCCTGGTAAATTGTACGGAATGTGAATAAGACTTTTGTTATACTGAAGCTGGAAATTTTTGATAATCATTCAATTATGAGTAGTGTCATATATATTCAGGTTTTAGTCTGAACTGTCACAATGTCAAATAAGGTAATTGCCGATGCATATTATAGTGTGCACTCCTTACCAAGTGTGCAATATAATTGTTAATTCACTTAAAATAATAAATGATCTAATTCAACAAACACTTGTGTTTCCAGTTACAGTGAATCCAGTATCTGCTCCATTATTTGAATACAATATTTTTTGTATAATATAATGTGTAATATAATTGTATTGTGTGTGTGTGTGTGTGTGTGTGTGTGTGTGTGTGTGTGTGATTAAAATGACATTTCAGTTTTGAATACGTTTATTATTTAGATAGGATTATGATTCTTGTTCTATATTACATAATGAATATTAATAATTTATGTTTAAGTGCCACCTATATTTTTATTTTATTTTAATGCATTTATATAGGAATATTGTTCAACCAAAAATTGTCAAATTTCCTTGAATTGTTCTGTAAATTAATAAATTGTAGTAAATTCCATCACTGTTATTGTTAACTAAAACTAACAACAACAACAACAAAACTATTAAACATCTTTTTTTTATTAACTATTTTATTTTTGTTATTATTATTATTATTAGATAATAGTGTAGCTGCAATATTTTTGCTTGTAGCTAAAATACTTTGGAACTTTAGCTTGTCGAGTGACACAGCCCATCATTATCCTTAAAAGCACATATGGGAATGTATATTGTGTCTGTCTACGTGCGAACTGACTCACTCCCAGAGAATCCACAGGAGTTTAGCCGGAGTTCTGCTGCAGAACAGAGGAAAACAGAGTTCAAGCCCTTGAAGTTGTAATGCAAGCCAGAGTGACAGTCCTTCAACCTCCATTAGTAGAGAGCAGAGATAGAGAGAGAGACGAGTAGATTGAAGGATTGCTGGTGAGGGGGAGGTCTGGATGACCTGGGGGAGTTACAACCATCTACACATTGACAAGAGAGAAAAGAACCACTTGTCCCTGGAGTCCTACAAGGTGAAAAAAGCCTGGACTGGTTTTCAGGCACACATCCTCTTCACATTCACACATTAGCATGAAAACTAATATGACATATGCTCAGTTCATGCTATAGGGTGATTCAGTATGAATGAATTGCATGCTTATAAGCATGCACAAACAGCATGATGCTATCTTTTGCAAAAAAAAAAAAAAAAAAAAAAAAAAAAAATACAATTTGATGAAAATGTATAAACTTTCAGGCCATCCAAGAGTTTGTTTCTTAACTAGGAACAGATTTGGAGAAATGTAGCATTACATCACTTACTCACCAATGGATCCTCTTCAGTGAATGGGTGCCGTCAGAATGAGAGTCCAAACAGCTGATGAAAACATCACAATAATCCACAAGTAATCCACATGACTCCAGTTTATCAACTAACGTTGTTTGGATCATAAAGCAAAGCAGCAGTTTTAAAAGCCCCATGCTACGTGATGTGATTAGTGGAGATTCTCAGTGCTTTCATTGATATATTTAGCAAAGGGTTCTTGGATTCCTCACATTATCACCCTACTCTTTTTGTCCTTTTGTCTGCTTAATTTCTACTGCCAGTTCCAATGTATTTCACATTTGATTTATAGTTGCTCTTCATGTTTGTGCCGGAGTCATAATTCAGGGGTGGGAAACAGGGTCTCTTGGGTCTGGATCAAAGCTGGCGCCGTTCTCACATGGGTCCAGGTGTTTGAGAGTCATGGCAGGAAAGCAATAGAGTCGAGCAGCCCAACACTCACAGAATAACATGAATGAATGAAAGAAAGCTATGATCAGAATGGAATATCAGCTTACTACTAACTGTATACAGCTTAGAATACATTATTCTATAATAATATAACATACAAATAATAATTAAACAATATAATTACTTGAAGTAATAATATATGTAATAAAATACATGTAATTTATATAATTATAACATTATATTGTTGTGAATTTGACGTTTAAGCATGAAATATACAAAAAAAAAATTGTACAAATAAAAATAAAAGTTAATCTTAAATGCATATTCAGATATATCTATTATACATAATACAAAACATAAATAATATAATTTAAACAATATAATTAATTTAAATTATATATATATATATACATATATATATATACACACAACACACACACACACACACACACACACACACATTAACTATAGCTTTATAGATATAATGTGTGTTTGACATGTTTATGTATAAAATATGCTAAAAATAATATAAATTAGATAAATGTATTTTTAAAATCTTAAATTATGGAATTGTTATTGCATATATTTATATATATTCACTTATTCAAACATATTCATTATTATTATTTTTTTATAATATAATTAACCAACATAATTGAAGTATATATGTGTGTAATACACACACATATATACACATATACATGTACAAACAATATAAATATAAATAATGTTATCAATTTGACATGTTTATGTATGCAATATTCTAAAAAAAGTAAAAATGATCTTATTTTATTTTAATTGAACTCGTGTGCACACATACATATATAGTGTAACTATATTATTTATAGATATTTATAGTTAGTACTTATAGTTAGTTACTTCTATATACTACTGGTTGGCCAATAATGCAATCACAGCAGACCGATTTCTTTTAGAATTGCTTCAGGGGATTGTCAATGTAATAACGGTATCAAATTGCTTTGGATAAAATTATCTGCTAAATGACTTCTTATTTGGTATGTCCTGTAGGAAAGCGGTATAAGATCCAAGAAAGGATACCACCGGGATTATGGCATGTGATGTGAGTTTCAAAGTAAATCCACTTAAATGTATAAGAAGTATAAGAGAGAGTGAGACATCACACATAAAGGTATTGCAGGGCGTGAAGCATGACATCTTTGCTAGCATCAGTGATTTTGCGCTAGCTGCCGCCATCTAAAACATGCATTGTTGCACAGCGGGCAGCCAGCATGTTTGTGGCCTTGAGAGGAACTGACTTCATACATCCAATGAAAAACAACATAATGCCAGTTAGTTAAAAGTAACTGGGAAAATAGTTCAGAACAGTGAAGTTAGTTCTGCACAAATGTGGCAAATATCATATGCCGAACTAATTTATATTTCTATGTTATTTTATTCATGTCTAACAGGCATGAACAAGTTATTTGAAAAACATCTATGACCTTTGAAACATGTCTAGTCTTCATGCTCAATGACAATCATGCGATTAATCACGATTAAATATTTTAATCGACTGACAACCCTAATAATTAAATTTTGAAATGAACAACTATGCATTTGTGAGAAAAAAAAAAAAAAAAAAACCTTAAGAAATTAATTTTATTTGTTGCATTTGCTGAGTTGAACTGATGCTATTGGAATGTAAATTGAATTTGATTTCATTGACATTCTCAAAATGAATGCACCTTGAGTGACCCCAAAGCATCTCTCCTACCCTCAGCTGTCATCATTATAGTCTCACAATGGGTTGCTGAAAAAGGTTGTCTCCAAAAGCCAAAATAACATGGCCTCAAATCCCACAGGAAAACAGGGCAAGCGTCTTCCTGAACCCCGTGAACATTAACTGAAAAGGTCTTTTCACTTCAGGGAGTTCCTTCAACCAAAGACTGAGTGTGCTGAATGTCACATGGCCAAAAAGAAAAAGAAAAAAAGAAAAGGCATATATTTTTCATACCTACACAAGTTTCCTTGATTATAATAAAATGCAAGCATTTTTTTTTTTCATGCATATGACCTGATAAAAACATGCTGACAGCTTTTAGCCAAGATGAGTTTGTCTCTTATACATCTAGTTTAAAGAAAAAAAGTGAAAGTAAAGCTTAAAAGTCACTATAAGTCCTAGTGTGGGAAGAAGAAAGACAGTTATATCCGTGTACGATATTAATGAGGTTGTCCCCACATTTTCCTCTTTAATGAATATTAAATGCCCAACACCCATTTAAATATATCTGTATGTGTAACCCCAAGCTGAGAATAAAGGCCTATCACGTCTATAATCACGTCTACTGTGCTCAATCTGAGCCTTCAAAAAAGGTGGGAAAGGGCCTTGAGACAGAGAGAGAGAGATGTTTGCTACCCGGCATGCCTCTCACGTACTGCCCTAATTTCAGTCGGGCTTGAGGAGGAGAATTGTGGAGCAGAGCATATCATACACCCTCCTCGAGATTTGAGACATCAATGGCAGTTAAATCGAGCCGCGTGCATTGTCAAATAAATACAACCGTGGCCAACTGGGTGGTACTGAGAGTCAAGGATGTTTTGACAGGCAGTGCTATACATGTAGGTGCAAAGCAATGGCTTTTGCACGTATATCATAACAAAATACTACTGAGTTTATACAGTAATGATTTATTTGATGCAATGTACTGCACTGTCTACATTATACCATGGAATGCCCCCCCCCCCCCCAAAAAAAAAAAAAACACTCACAAAACAATTGAAACTAAAGCATGGATGTTGTAATAGTTAGTTAATAAATATTTTATATTATTAGACTAGAATGATATTTTTTTTTTTTATGAGTGTAGTCTGATTCACAAACAAATAACTATATAAATTAGCTGCTTATTTTTAATGAACAATAATATATATATATATATATATATATATACACTGTACAACCTATGTTGTCCAAGTCTCAAAAAATGACTCTTATGGACCGGTTATTTTTTTTTAGCAAATCAGAAACATATAGCACAATCAAGGAAGAATGATTCACAAAAAGAAATAAATAAATAAAAATAACTTGAGTTCTTTTTGTAAAATTTTCAGAACAACTAGTGTAGTCTGATAAACAACCACATGATTCTTATGAGCTGGTTCTTATTAGAGGAGGGGGGGATGCAACCAGCGGAGTCTGATTCACAAACAAATTACTTGTGTCCATTATGTTTAATGATTTAATTTAATGATTCAGCACAAGCCTGTTAAGCCCTGCTTATATTATGAATAGGATCAATAATTAAAAACTAAAAAGCTTTTTTTTTTTAGAACAGCAGAGTTCACAACAACTAGAATTTTTATGAGTGGATCATTTTAATGAATCAAAAACATATGACACAATCAGTGCGGTCTGATTCACAAACTTATGAGTCACCAGACTGCATTAAAGCAACTGTTTGAATTTAGAAGACATGGAATTTAGTACTTTTAGGGTGTGAATAGACATGTTCAACTGAAAATAAAATAAAATACAAATTGACATGAATGTGAGTAAATAATGCCACATTGTTATTTTTAAGTTAGCTTTCCCTTTAAATGGATGTTTATTCTTTTGAATAGCAGATCAAACAATACATGTGCTCTTTTAAGCATGGTTGACACACTAAAGCTGCCTATTCAGAGATGCTTATGGACAGTCAAACAAACCTAGATGAAAGAGACGAAGGCAAAAAGAATTCAGCTGTCAAATAAGCTCTGAAGGGTACTTCTATCAGACTGGAACACATGCCACTACAAAACAGTTTAATCAAAGGCAACAACTTTACTTAATAGCTAAGGATGTTTTGTGTGGGACTATCATAGCAATATCCAATCAAATCCAATTAACTTCTTGGAGCCTCCCCTCCAGAAAAGTGCATTACAGCAGGATAAAGCTGCTAGTACTGGACTTGATTAATGACCATGTTAATTAATGCTGAAGGGGCTCGTTGGAGCAGTTCCTCACGTATAGCCGCTCAGTGATCCAGCGGCGATGTGGGGACCAGGCAAATAGAACCATCATGAGAACAGACAGCCTGTCCCACAAACACTTGTA
>NC_056594.1:19358680-19360059 GCF_018340385.1 Cyprinus carpio | reverse complement strand
TTAAAAGCATTAATTATACAACGAAGAATGAAACTGCATGAAGATAATGAATAATGCCCCCTAAATCTACTAATTTAGTGAGGAATGATCTAATAATAATCTGTTTGAATGCACAAGGTAATTTGATTAGCTGCGCTGATAATATACAATTTAATTCTATAAATGTCTTGCCTTTTAAAAGTTCATCCCAGTGGTCTCTTCTGCAGCATCTTTACGTCGCTGATAGTATTTGACACTAACTTCTGGGAACTATTGAGAGGCTCCATAATCATCATTGTCACCTTGTCACCTTTATTTGTATAGCGCTTTGTATAATTAACTAACTCTCATTAGAGCATTAGTAGTCTGTTAGGTTAGGGTTATGATAATAAAACAACAGTGTGCTAGATTTACACTGTGCTTCCAAGGTGATGCTTCAGGAGCAGAAGTGGATGGTCCTGCTTTAGATGATAATCATTATGAATGTTTTGTACTGTTAAACTTAGATCACCAAAAATAAATTAAATAATAATAATAATAATGTATATGATGTTCTTATGGCTGTATGAGAGGTAAAATATTCTTCTCACAGATCCACTGATAAGCATCATTACATTTAACATCAAGCTACTCTATTAATCTAGGATGATTTTTTAAATGAGTCACAGCACAGTTCTCTTGTGTTCCTCCATTTGGCTCTTTTGTTTGTCCACGGGATGCCCAGAAGCTGAAACTACAGATCAGCATTAGATGTTCAGTGCTGCTTTCTGTTTGATATGATAGTGACTTTGAGAATCATTTATAATAGATAGTAATCAGTTTAAATTAGTGATTTCTCACCCAGAGATCAGTGTGCTGCCATCAACCCATTTCCATCTGCCCTCCACATGACTGTCAGTCAGACCAATCCAGAAATCTCTTTTAGCAGTAATTTTATTAACAAAATCCTGAGCAGATTAAACAATTGCACATTTATATCATAAACTGAAAATAGACACATTAAATCTGACCATCTCTCACTTACCAGCTGAACACCACAAACACACACAGTATCTCTCACTCACTTGTTCCTCTCTGTTGTTTATGATGATCAGATCTGCTCCTCTCTTCTGACAGTAGTCTTTTCTGCTCTTAGCCCAGTTCTTCCCCTCATTGGACATGTAGTAAAAACTGGATTGAAAGTAAATCCATCCATCTGAAAATTACAAATTTTACTATTTGCACTTTATCTCTGTTTATTAATTTCTTTTTGTTATGTAGTATATACTACATAAATAATTGCACAGTCTATGGAGTGGACCTTATTTAAATTTCACTGCTGGTTATATATTCTCTATATAACTGTGTACATGACAAATAAAATTTTGAATCTTGAATCTATTCCCATTTAAACTCAACTA
>NC_056594.1:19312935-19358563 GCF_018340385.1 Cyprinus carpio | reverse complement strand
ACAGTCTGTTTTCTGCTCTTAACCCAGTTCTTCCCCTCATTGGACATGTAGTAAAACTGTATTGATCGTAAACTCCATCCATCTTGAAAATTACAAATTTTACTATTGCATTTATCTCTGTTTGATTAATTTCTTTTTTGTTATGTAGTGATATATATATAATAATGCCCAGTCTATGAGTGACCTTATTTAAATTTAGCTGCTGGTATATATTCCTCTATATACTGTGTACATGACAAATAAAATTTTGAATCTTGAATCTATTCCATTAAACTCACCTAGAAGTTCTTCTTGGGTCCAAAGATCTAGTAAGACCTGACGTGTATAAATTATTATTTTTATCTTAATTATTATAGTTTTAAGAAAAAAAAAACAAGACAGCCCCCAATAAAAAAGCCCCAAGTCCAACCTGAGCCCTTTTTTTTTTTATCCAATTCCAAATTGGACTCGAATGTAAAAGAAGCAGTGAAGGTCTGTGGCCGTCTGCAGCCCTGCCTTAGCACTAGTGGTAACTTTACCCAGTATGAACCTGTATGTTGCACCTCCAATGCAAGGAAATTTTTGCTGTTAATATTAATAATGTAATCCCTGCACCTCATGATCTGAGTTGGCGCGTGCCCTTGTAGCTGCTGGGCAGATATTGTTTTTATATGGACCAGAGTGCCCACCTGGACTTGTGGGTTGTCACTGGGTCTCTGTCGGGGTATATATTGGGTCAGCTCTGAGGCGGGGAGCCATTTTGTCAGGGAGAGTTTGCTTTCTTCAGGCAGCGTGAAGATCATCTCCGGTCAGTGGAACTCCGCAGCAAAATTTCAGCCGTCTGCCGCCACCCGGAGAGCAACCCCCGCAGGGGAATTCCCTAAGAAGACTCCCCGGTCTATCCGGCAATCTTATTAAGGGCATCTATTAGACGAAGTTGGTCCAAATGTCGTGCTGTGAGTGTAGGTCATGCAGATAGGTGCGGTGATAGCATTGCCTGTCTGGGCAGTGCCCACGCAGAGACTGCGCTCACCAGAACGGAATGCTCTCACTGAGAGGATGAATCTCACCCTTCTCCGCTCACAGAATGCCTTCTTCAATGAAGGCAGTCCCGCTCTCCCGTTTCTCCCATCTCAGCAAGCTCGGAGAAGAAACTGTGGAGTCACGGGGCTTAACAACCGGGCTTGAGTGATCTCACGCCGGCACAGGCCCCTCGTGCTCACTCTCTACAATGAGCAGTGTGATCTTTTTAGGCAGATCAGAGGAGAATGCTGTCATCGATAAATTCCATATCGCTGACAGCTTCAGATTTGGGTGCATTGTTTGCCCCAAGTATGCGCAATCTGGGACTGGGCTCGCTAAACGGTTTCGTTCTGCACTTGCTTGTAGCATGACTTGATTGGATGCGTTCCCCATAGCGTATTAACGCAATGTGAGAGACTTTTCAAAAGGGAATGCTCTGGTTACTTACGTAACCTTGGTTCCTTGAGATAAGGGAATGAGCATTGTTTAGGCTGCCATCTTATAAAGCTGCACGTGAGTCTATGACTGTTGCTTCAGTCAAAAGATTCTGATGAAATGGCACTCAGAGCCGACTTATTTAGCAGTCGGTTCCATCCCTTTTGGCGGGTTGAAACACCATTGGTTCATGCAGCTACATGAATGTGATGAAATCAGGCTTCAGTATCAGATTGAGTTTTCCCATAGCATGTTAACACAAAGTTTGTTCCCTTATCTCAGGGAACTGAGGTTACTGTAAGTAACCAGAGCGTTTCAAATCAGTTATACTGTCAACACAGACAAATAATGCTGAATGTCATTCGTGTTTTGGTCTGTGTAGGCTGACAGCTCTTTTTTTATTCTATATTTATTCTAAACAGAAGGAGAAGTGTGAACATACAGCACATGTGTGACACAGAGCAAATATGCTATCAGTTTAATAAAGCAGTATTTATTTTTATGCTGTATAATCACAAAGAAAATCATGTTATATTGCTGCTTTATAGTGCGTGTTATTTTAAGTTTAGTGTCTAGAGACACGTGTAGGGATTCAACAGACAGTCATTAATTTATAAATACCTCACATCTTCCTCCCAAACTTAATGTTCAAACCTATAATTATTGTATTATGTACATGGACTTGTGAGCTACTTGTTTAAGATGTCAAACTTTCTGTTTATGTACAGTATAATAACTGAACAATGAATTTAGCTACAGTGTGCCAGTAAAACAACGACAAAAGGTTTATCAAACCAGGTCCTGTCTACATCTAGTAAAGCACATTTAAGATGCGGGCTACTAACGTCAGTCCCATCCTGTGTATACAAGGTGTAACAGAGGCCAGCGAGGTGCTGTGGGAAGGTAAACCTCTACCCTGATGTGCAGGCGTTTGTGTTTTGTACCTGTGTGTTGAGGTGTTTTCTCTTCTCTTTCTCTCTCTCTCTCTCGATGAAGAACACAGCAGCACCAAACAAATAAATTAATGTGATTACCTGTATGCTGAAGTGGTTGGAGTGTGTTTGTCTCTGTCCTGAAGTCACAATTGCTCACACAATCTACACTCTCATATCCACTGTCATCTCCACTCTATCTTTTTGTTCATTCCCTCAAACTCAGTCCCAATGACATCGCCAAGTAAATATCATCAGACATTTCTTGCTTTTTAGTCATCAAACATTAAATTATTTAGTTCCTTGTTCCTGTGTAGTTGTGGCTATGAAGTTTGCACACGCTCTTCTTCTTTTAAAGCTAGTGGAAAATGTAAGTTTAGTGGGTCAGTGTGTGAAACTACGATCTCTGTATCCCCTTAAAGCTTTTGAATGGGGTATGAAATGGAAGTTGCTATAGTCTTTCCTTCCCTATTGTGATGTATGTCCAAATGAAACAGCTTCTTAAATAAGAAAGGATGATGGATGAAAGAACTTTGATTTTGTTCCATTTGAGCTGATTAGATGGTTGGATTGTTGTGGCTTCTGCTATTGCTTTGATCTCATGTGAATGATGACGAGTTGCCCTGCCCACAAGTCAGTACCCTGCATCCAGAACACTCACATACTGTGTCTACTCTGCTGTCAGTTATGCACATATCACCCTAAGATTCATCTCTGAGCATCTGATGTTATATATTTATAATTTCAAAATATATGATTACAAAATGTAAGGCATTTTATATTTACAAATATTTAGGAAACATGCTAATTACACATACTTGTTTTTTTTCGAAAAGCAATGCTACAGCCAGTTATTCCATTTTGAAATGGATTGTTCCGTGGGGAAAATGTTTTGTTTTGGTCTGTGCGACCTTCCACCCACTGCCAACTGATCAATAGTATTTTGACACCCCAGGATGCCAGCGGAAAACACAAGGTATTTCTGCCATGGAAGCCAGCAAAAAGAACTGGGTCAGAGATCACGGATTCTATCCGACCTAAAAGCCTTCTGCATCCATCTAAAAAGGCCCTGTCTACACGGATTGCAGGTATTTTCAAAACCAGCTTTTTCTATGCCATTTGGCCGTTAGTCCACAAGTAAACGCAGCACCAGGTCACTGAAACCAATTGTTATCATGTAGACAGTGAAACCAGAGATTAGTGATGAGGCTTGTGATGCCAGAGCATGAGCTTTTTTTTTGGCTTCTGATTGGCCAACATGGCTTTACGGTTAAGATTATACCAGGTCACTGAAACCCTTGGCATGCTCTTGGATTGTGCGTTTCATATAGCATGGTTTTGTATTTGCATGTGGATAGAGATTATTATATAAAAAACAGAAGAAGGAAAACTCAGTTTATAAAAATACCAGTGGACATGTGGATACATGGCCTAAAAGCTTGATGACCAGTGGCATATATTAAAACGTGGATAAAGGCTAAGCATGGCCTACAGTCATGCACTTTCTGTTCCTTTTGTGTCATCCTTATTTGGTCAGGTTCCGCTCCTCTTTTTTGTTAATTGATTAATCCCCACCTGTTTCCATTCCCCTCATTACTTTCCTTGTGTTTAAAAACCCTGTCTGTTCAGTTCCTTGTGTCGGCTATTGATGTTTGATGTTTAATGTTCGACTATTTGGATTTGTGTTTGGATGTGCCCTTTTCTCCTGTGAATCATTAAAAGAACTCTTTATATCTTCTTCTTCGAGAGCTTTACTCAGCACGCCAGCCCGGGTGTGACAGCTATTAAGGCTTGTCACCTTCCATTGTCAGTTGCGCTTGTTCTTGTTTTCTCCTGTGAATCATTAAGTATCAGACTCAGTCGAGTCTGAGGAGGGAGGGGGCAGGAGAAACAACGCTCCAATATTTTGAATTTGGGGACTAGCTGTCAATATTACATACTGCACCTTTAATATCTTATATTAAAATTGATCTACAAAATCGATAGAAACTGAAGGATTTGATGTTATTAAGCATTCCTCTACAGGTCACCACAATCTTAAATGACCAAGTCATTCTTAATTGCCAAATGTTTAGAAGGACACAGCAGCTTCAAACACAACATCACACATCAAAAGATCCTACCTGTACCATATTGCTATTGTTCAAGGACAACATCAGATGCAGACGCAACATTTCCATAATCAAGTTAATATTAAGGAACATGTATTTTAGTCTAGTTTTGCTCCACCAATTAAAATAGTTATATTCAGTCCCATAATGCACCACAGTGTATTCGCAAATGTATAACCCATATACACTCTATAGCTAGCCAAAAGGTGTGTCACTGTGTATTTTTTCTTTCCTTTTGATAATTTTTGCACACAAAAAAAGCTAAATTAAAGTTTATTTAAAACGCTACCCCAAGTAGTACAAGTCTCTACTTCTAGTGCTTACTGTACATAATATTCACTAAGCTTAAACCAGTGCTACACAATGAGAATGAGAAGAATCTGAATAATTACCACAGGGAAATTTTATATCACAGGGAAAGTTCTTATAAATGTGTGTCACCATTGTGTGCTTGAGTTGGTTCTAGTTGTAATAGAGCCCCTCTCTAAGATGCTGTTTTTGAGGTAAATGTGACCTCTCCGTCTGACTCCATAGCTTAAAGACCCCCTCCTTTTCACTGTCTCTAAAAAACAAAAAAAAATAAAAAACATTAAATGTGGACCAAAATGTTATTTCCCTATATACACATACATATATACACATACTGTACACACACACACACACACACACACACACACACACACAAGGTCAAAAGTTTACATACAACTTGAAGAATCTGCAAAATGTTACTTTACCAAAATAAGAGGGATCATAAAAAAGTGCATGTTATTTTTTATTTAGTACTGACCTGAATCAGATATTTCAAATAAAAGTTATTGTCCACAAAAGAAAATACTGTCATAGTTAAATTTATAAAAATGGCCCAGTTCAAAAGTTCACATACATTTGATTCTTAATACTGTGTTGTTACCTGAATGATCCACAGCAGGGTATTTGTTTTGTTTTTTGCACATATCACTGGTGCTATAAATGTTTTGTAGCACAGACCACACAATTGTAGCACAAGTATAAAACATATGTTACATCTCTGAAAACAGCCACAAGTAATGCAGTTCATCACTTAAACAGGCATGTGACAGGTAAATGATATTAATGTTGCCCCTTATGTTTTAAGACAAACATTTTCTTTATTTGCCCAAAATGGCAGACTGTAGGAACATGACCCCTCTTTCTTAACAATGTCAATTTTGCTAATTATTCAGCTACAGTTTAATGAGAACTCTTGTTTACAGAGACGCAAACTCGGTGTAATATATTAAACTTTATTATTATTATTATTATTATTATTATTATTAATTTAACTTCAAAGTTGTGCAAAAAATACATACTGCATAGTGAATCCCTTATTTTAAATTATACATTTTGTTTTCGCAAATAAGTGAATTTGCTTGTGTGTAGAACTCAGTTAACGTGTGCTAAAAACAAATTGTTGTGTTTTGAAGGATATTGAGCTTGAGGTGCACATGTGATTAACCTTACACTCAAACAAGCAGCTCACACACACCTGCAAAAACTGTATCGCAGTTAATATTGAGGAGCATGTACAGTATTTTTTGTCTATTTCTGCTTCCATTAATGAAAAAATAGTTACAAAGCGGCCAAAGTAGAATAAAGAGTTTCGCTTCTCAGAGCAAAAACACAGAAGTGATGTTTTATTTTTTGAGTGAATGAGTATATTTGAATGAATTGATTGACTTGGGTAATTGAGTCAATGACTGTCGCCCTGTCTAGATTGAGGGGACGGCCATTTGAAGTGGTGTCCAAAATGATAGTGGACATTATTGGGTGCACTCATTCAGTCCCATAATGCACCACAATAGCAAATGTATAACCCATGTACACTTAAAAGCTAGCCTCTAGAGAAAACCTGTGAGAGTCGCATCAAATGAATTCCTGCGTTTTAGCAGATGTCAACATCTGCAGCCTTTCTGGCACACTCAGTGTCCGAATTCATTCACTCACTTTCATTGATTACTTCAAGTGGTCTATATTAATGGAGATAAAGTAGGAATAGTGAATGGGGGTTTAGGGGTACTTTCAAACATTAAAAGCCAATGTCTCACTCACCTGTAAAGAAATGTCCTTTGTTTCTCGTTCCTGATTGAATAAGTGCTATTGAATTAATCATTTGAATGAATGGTTTGATGACTCGGTCTTAGACAATACTTAATGTATCGACTCTTTTCATGTTAATCATGTTAAATGCATCTTTACATGGACAAACAGCCCACCCTGTTGACATAAACGCAACACTTCATTACCCAGCCTACTATTAACCTTCCAGAACCTGAAACAACAAAGACTGTAATTCATTGTGATGAAATAAAAATAAAGAATTATTTAATTGTTGAATATTCCATTAAATTCCATTAAATTTCTTTACTCAGAGGGCATTGTCCTGCCATTGTCCCAGTCCTTCTGCTTTTGGCATTCTAATTTTAGAAGATGCCAGTTATCAGAGTTTATCATAGAATGTTGAGAATTGTTTTGTTTTCATCCATTCAGATTACTTGTAGAATTGTATGCCAGCAGGTTGTTTTTGTTAAGAAATATTTCTTTTTTCTCTGGGAATCTAACCCATGACTTTGCTTTACTGTTTGAGCTACGAGAAGGCTTTTATGGTTGAAGAAAACTTAAAGGTTTAATTAATTAATTAATTAATTCATTCATTCATTCATCTATCTTTCTTTCGTTCATTCTTTTTTATAAAAGAAAGAAACTGGTGTAAGTAAAATAAATAAATACTGAAGAAGACATTTCTGTTTTTTTTATTTATGTATTTATTTATTTTCACTTATTCTTTCATAGTTTGAAAATATTATTAATAAAAAGAAAAAAATGAGAAGTCGTTCAAATCAAAAAGACTGGCTATATTAAAGATTGTTGCACTATAACAAAGAGTTCCCCAAACAATACTAAACCATTTTTTTCTCAACAAAACACTTGTTTAACAAGTTAATCATGCGTTCATAAAGTACTATATAAGCCTGCACACGTATTTATTGAAATGTATTTACATTTCATTAGTAATTCATGAAAGTATTGTAGTTACAAAAAATAGTGTATGGTGTTCCTTGGGCAGTATAATGTGTAAAATACTCATCTCACAGATCCATTGAAGAGCAATGTAACATGGATAATCATACCACACTGAGATGTAACTTAAAGCACAGTCTCATTGCCATAGTAACTATTAAGTAAATATTAGACTCTTTTAGGTCTCCAGAACCTGCATCAACAGATCAGCATTAGATGTTCAATGCTGCTTTCTGTGAGAATAATTTATTAGATAATAATCAGTTCAGTTCAGTGATTTCAGTGTGCTGCCATCAACACATTTCCATCTGCCCTCCACATCACTGTCAGTCCGACCAATCCAGACTGCATTATTACCAGAAATGTTCTTAACAAAATCCTGAGCAGATTAAACAATTACACATTTATATCATAAACTGACAATAGACCCATTTCATTACTCATCCAGCTAAACAACACACATCTTTGACTTTGATTCTTCTCTGTGTTTGTGATAATCTGATCTGCTACTTTCTCTGTACAGTATCTTCTGCTCTCAGTCCAGTTCTTCCACTCAGAGGAAATGAAGTAAAGACTGGATTGATAGTGAATCCATCCATCTGTGTGAACTATTATGTATTCCAAACTTCTTCAAACTCAGCTCATATTGTTACTATGTTCAAAACCGTTCCTAGACCTTCAAGGACCAGCAAGTGATCAGTGATAAGTGATTAAGTGATCAGCAGGTTAGGTTAGGATTAGGGGTTGATTTTAGGGATAGAGACAAGTAAGGGAGCATCCATTTATGATTTTTACAAATATAAACATATACATACATGTTTATATAAATCATATATACGTACATATATGTTATTATTCCATGTTTTATAATGTCAACAAAACACTCAGGTCCAAATATCTATATGCCTCACTTTGAAGATATTCAAAGACATTTTTATTTATTTGTTTGTTTGTTTGTTTGTTTTGCTATTTACAATTACTGTAATTTACAATTTGTGTAAATAGCATCTAATACAATTTGTACTTATTTAAATATAGTCTGCAAACAAGTTATTGTACAGACTGATCACAGTTACTTTGCAACTGTTTTAGCTGATAAGTGAAAAAGTGAAAGTGAAGTGACATTCAGCCAAGTATGGTGACCCATACTCAGAATTTGTGCTCTGCATTTAACCCATCCGAAATGCACACACACACAGAGCAGTGAACACACACACACTGTGAGCACACACCCGGAGCAGTGGGCAGCCATTTATGCTGCTGGCGCCCGGGGGAGCAGTTGGGGGTTCGATGCCTTGCTCAAGGGCACCTAAGTCGTGGTATTGAAGGTGGAGAGAGAACTGTACATGCACTACCTCCACTCACAATTCCGTCCGGCCCGAGACTAGAACTCACAACCCTTCGATTGGGAGTCCAACCCTCTAACCATTAGGCCACGACTTCCACGACTTGATCTCTATCTCTTTTCAGATTATGATTCTTGAGTATTAGCTGCTCTCTCTCATTGGTCAGGTTTTCATTATTGGATATGAACTGTTGTCTCTCTTGAGTGAGTGTGACACACAGCACTATGACTGCAGTCAGCAGAAGAACACACAGCAGCACCAAACACACTACAGCTGCTCTGTAGTTTCTGATCCTCGCTGAATCACTTCCTGAAGAACAAACATTCTGTTATTCTCTTTATTTATCCACTTAACATAGCCGACATCAACTGAAAGCATGAAAATGAGCAAATGCTTGTGCCTTTAATCCATTGTTGATTGTTGTGTAATGTAATGCATTCCTAATTAATGTCAGTACCTGCGAGTTCAGATGATTGGATTCCCATTGTGTATTATATCTATGAATATTTTCATAGATATTATCAGCGCTTTCTATTTTCTTTGTACATTTTCCAAGTTCTTTCCTGTTCTATATTTTCATTTAGACTGACAAGTTTCAATGTCATCTAGATGCCAACAAAAACACTAGTGTCTCTCCTGGAGTGGATTGTGTTGTGTGGCCAGTATTTAAACAACAAGGAACTGTTTTTGTGAAAATGTTTAAAATATTTATGCATAAAGGAACTTCAATTCACAGAATGTCACCATAAATGTTTGTTCCAACAATGTGGATTGTGTTCATTTAAAGGAGGTTCAAATGCATGTGTTATTACAGAAAAACACATTATGAGTGTGGCTTGTTCAGTTTCGCTTGTATGCTCTTTCAATAATCTGCAAATTATTCAGCAATTTTAAAGAGACTTGAGTTTTAAGGTATCTTGTGTCTGTAAATTTGGGTTAAATCTGTTGAATCAGTTTCATTAAAGTAAACTGTATTTGTACAAGTTAATACCCACACAAGTTAAGCTCAACTGACAGCATTTATGGCAATGTTGATTTTCACAAAAGTAAAAATCTAGGTTACAGTGAGGCTCACAATCATTTCCTGAAAACCACAGTCAGTCCCTTCACTAGCATTTAATACAACACAAATGCATGACTGCTCTCTCTTGATAGAATTGTGCCTGTGCTATTATTTTTCATGTGGGAAGGTATTCAGAAGTTTTGATTGTGTCCATTTAAATGAGGTTCAAATGCATTTATTATCATTGATTCACACGGTATCTGTATATAGTCTTCAGAGGCTTGATCATTTTGATGCTGGCTGGTGTTTGGGAACATTTACAGCTTTTGAAATGTTTAGGTTGTTGCTGGTGCATCAAGACAACTGATCTTTTTTTTTTTTTACAGTTTAGGAGTCATTCCAGCACTGTACAAATTGTTTAGTGATTTTTAAGAGGGTTGAGTTTTTAAAGGATCTTGTGTTCATAAAATTTGGGCTAAATCTGTTGAGGTTCATTAAAGTAAAATGCATTTTAGCATCCCTGTAGTGCAGTTAATTAACCATCAACTGTCTTACAGAATTTTTACTCTAACACTTTTTGTGGTATATTTGTTAAAATCACTTGAGCAGTCTACTGTTGCTATGGCTAATAGTCAGGTCATCTCATACAAGTTAATAGCCACACAAGTTAAACTCATTAGACAGCATTTGTTACATTAATATTATTTAAAGTTTATTTCAGTCTCAGTGAGTATTACCTGTCTTGTGAAATATTTTCACTGACTTCTTTTGGCGTGGATTGTTGCTTCTCATCTGTGTTTGGGTGGCCAGTATTTATGCATATAGGGAACTGTTTTTGTGGAAATATTTTCACTGACTTCTTTTGGAGTGGACTGTTGCTTCTCATCTGTGTTTGGGTGGCCAGTATTTATGCATATAGGGAACTGTTTTTGTGGAAATATTTTCACTGACTTCTTTTGGAGTGGACTGTTGCTTCTCATCTGTGTTTGGGTGGCCAGTATTTATGCATATAGGGAACTGTTTTTGTATAAATATTTTCACTGACTTCTTTTGGAGTGGATTGTTGCTTCTCATCTGTGTTTGGGTGGCCAGTATTTATGCATATAGGGAACTGTTTTTGTGAAAATATTTTACATATTAATGTATATAGGAACTTCAACGTACAGCAGAAGGACACTGACAATATTGTTTCATTAATGTGGATTGTGTTCATTTAAATGAGGTTCAAAAGCATACATTAATTTTAGACGTGGGTGGTGCTGGATTTTTTATTTTATTTTTTTAATTATTTAATTATTTTTTTCTTCAATAGCCTTTAGGTTGTTGCTGGTACATCAAAGGCCAAACAGTTGATCAGTTCATAGTTAACAGATTTAGCATCAGCTGCATTTCCGTGCTCCTCCATCAGTGTGAATTATACTGTGGTTTTCAGGGAGGTTGACTTTTTAAAGGAACTTTTCTCAGTAACTTTTGGACCAAAGCTTACCACTTGTGCTGAACATAATGAGAGAATGGTCAAAAATAACATCAGCTCATCTCAGATGGTCCGAATGGCAGTGGAAATGTGTACTGTGGGGAAAAACAGACATCAAACTCTCCATGCCAAAGATGAAAGAGATCATCCAGACCTTTATCAGCTTTCTGTTATGTTTAGCCTTCCTTACTTGATACATTTAAAGTGAACTACAGGGATTGACTATATGCCTCTGTGAACTATAGGAATCCATGCTCGATCTAATTACAACTAAATAAAATAGAGTTTGTTTTATAGATAAATATAAATTGTGCCCTCATATGAACATTTCATTTAAATATAAGCAGAATTTAATTATTTATTTTGTATTGCAAAAAAAAAAAAGAAGAAGAAGTTCATACAGCTTTAGAACAAGGTGAGTAAGTAATGGTTTTTGTTTGAACATTTTTAAGGCCACATCAACATGAAGCCAGAGCTTTCACTATCCAAACTTTTTTTTCCTCGTTCTAAAAAAAAAAAAATTCTTATCCAAACTTTTTAATCGTCTCAAGAAATATCATGCACACACAAAAAACACTGAAACGAACCTCAAAAGATGTAGTATACATGCTAGACCAGTATGTGGAGCTGTAATTCTGCCAGAGATGCACTAAAAACAGAAAAGCAAGACTTGGAAGCATGCGAATAAACATGAGCACTGTGTATACAAACATTTTTGCTTTTAGTAATTTTAATTTTTTTCTTTAGTAAAGCTAATAGGCTCAGTAGCACGAACACAAGCATGTAAGTTAGTCTGCCATTGTTGTTGCTGCTGCTGTTACATGAAGTAGCAGTGTCTGACTAGGGTAGAGACCACATGACATCATCTCATGGAGGACCACCGTTTGTTCCACACTTGCCTGATAACTTCTTGTAATCCAGAAAACCTTGATAGCTCATTCAGGTGTGTTCAGTCATTAATTATGAAAGCTTTGTAAAAGTTGTATGATGTTTCTAGGGCCATATGAGGGGTTAATCCTCTTCTCACAGATCCATTGATAAACAATATCAAATAAAACATCAAGCCAGCCTAAAAAGGCCAGTTTGTTAAATGTCACAACACAATTCTCTATTGTTAGTCCAAAGGGCTCTCCAAATGCCCAGAACCTGCAACAACAGATCAGCATTTGATGTTCAGTGCTGCTTTCTGTGTGATATAATACTGACTGTGGGAATCATTGTTTAGATAATAATCACTTCAGTTCAGTGATTTCTCACCCAGAGGTCAGTGTTGAAAGTACCATCAACCCATTTCCATCTGCCCTCCACTTCACTGTCAGTCAGACCAATTCAGAATTTCTATTATGAGGTAATGTTCTTAACAAAATCCTGAGCATATGAAACAATTATAGCTTTATATAATTTATGATAAATGTCAACAGACAACACAATTATATTGTCAACAAATAAATAGAGGCCATTCCATCTGCATCACTTACTTAGAAGCTAAATACCACAAATGTACACAAAACTCACATTCTTCTCTCTCTGCTGTTTATCATGATCAGATCTGCTCCTCTCTTCTGACAGTCTTGTCTGCTCTCAGCTCCAGTTCTTTCTCTCAGTTGACAGAGTGGTAAAAACTGGATTGATAGTAAATTCATTCATCTGTAAATACAACCAGTTCAGCTATATTACAGTTTCCCAAAATGTACATTCCTCCACCTGCCTGTAACTTTTAGCAGATACAGTAGTATACTCAAACAGTATTTAGTGTAAGTTACTGAGACAACAACTCAATGCCATCTTTAACTCCATGATTTAGCTGTGTCTGCAATATAGCAAATACTTAAACTTTACCAAGATTCTGAAGTTTATTTCTTAACTGCTCTCTCTCATTGGTTAGATTTTCAATCTTGTAAGGGACTGTTGTTTCTCTTGAGTGAGTGTGACATACAGCACTATGACTGCAGTCATTAGAAGAACACACAGCAGCACCAAACACACTACAGCTGATCTGGAGCTTCTGTCTCTCGCTGAATCACTTCCTGAACAAAGACATGCTGTTAGTTCCTTTACTAGCATTTAATACAGCACAGGTACATAACTGCTCTCTCTCTCTTTGAAGGTTTGTCACTGTGCTTTTATTTTTCATATGTAAAAGTATTAATTATTAAATTATGTACCTGTGTGTTCAGGTGGCTGGATTCTCGCCGTGATTCGAAGTCTTCTATCTCCATTGTGATTTCCCACCCTCTTATAGCATCAGAATTTCATAGAAATCAGTCTTTCCTGTGTCCATTTTCTGAGTCATATCTTTATTGGATTTTCAGTTCAGAGAGTTACAGTGAAGATGAGTGTTTCGAAATATAACCCAAATGTAGGCTAATATATTATTTCAGATACACTGCAAAAAATAAAAAGTTGAGAAAACTTCTCAGGTTTCGTATGTAAAACTTCTCAGGTTTCGTGGCGGATGACGCCATCGACCAGGAAGCTTAAAGCACGTGCGGCGAGGCTGGCGTTAGCTTCTAGGAATGAAGCAAGCGCTGGCAGGGATGCTGGAAGTATGGCACGAGACACAGTGTCTTGTTCCCTTGATGAAATAGGGTTACATGCGTAACTTGAGACGTTCCTCTTCAGGATCTCAAGCTGCGCTGAAGCACTTTGGGAACGAGATGCCCACGCCACCAGACTTGCAAATCCCTGCATAGTGCAAAAGGCACAACTAAGGCGAGAGAAAAGCGGAGCTAGAAGTCGCTAAAAGCAGGCAGGGCTCCGCCAGTCCAGAAGGCCAGCCTGGAGGAGTGGGATCGTGATCCTTGACCCCCAAGAAGAGGGGAGATCAGAGGACTTATGGATTTGGATTAGTGTTCTTGATCTTTGAATAAGCTTCTCTGGCCGGAGGCCTCAGCCTCAGCACACCCGTGGAGTGTAAACGTGCAAGAAAGAGGGTGTCTTTCCACTGAAGAAGGCCACCGACAGAGGCGTGGTAGGCTGCAGTGGCTGCCATGAAGACCTCTAGGGTGGAGTGGGTCAATCTTGTGGATAAACAGGCTTGCAGGAACTCCAGAACTGTACCAAACGGGCATTTAGCTGGTTTGAGCGAGGCGGTCTCCACACCAAGAAGTACAGTTTTCTCCCAGAGGGGAGCTCTTGATGGAGTGATGGTCTCAAGAACCTCGGTTGAGAGACCGGAAGTGAGTTGTGCCTCCCTCAGAGGCCACACCTACAGCTTCCAAAGCTCTGTGCAGGAACCTCCCATGAAGTGTCACAAAGTGGGAAAATCAGGCCTGAGAACCATACCCGCCTGGCCAGAACAGCAGCTGGACTCACCCCCTCAAGACTCTCTCTCCAGAACTCCCCGGAGCAGAGCACCTGGTGGGGGGGATGTACAGACTTAAGCCTTGGCCACATCTCCAGGCTATAGCATCCAACCCCCAGTGGAGCTGGATGAGCCACAGAACCAGAGGGGATGAAAAGTGATGCCCCCTGCCCAGAACAGATCCACTTGAGCCTGGCCAAAACTTCCATATCTGCTTCGGCCATCAGGGTGAAGAATCCACTCCCCGGGCCTCGGCCCCTGCCTTGAAAGGATGTCTGCTCCCTTATTGAGATGCCTAGGAATGTAAGCTGCTCTGAGTGAGAGGAGTTTGCCCTGGGACCACAGAAGGATCTGGTGCCCACTCTGCGGGCCAAGGGCTGCGAACGCAGATGCTGTCCCCAGGAGTTGGATGTAAGAGACCACTGATGCCACGGTATGCCCAAAAACACATGGTGACCTCTTAGCTCTAGGAGGAAGTGTTTTAGTCTTTTCTTTGCTTGAAACATGGCCAGCATCTCCAGACAAATGATATGCTGATGCCAGACTGCGACCACTCCATTACAGACTGGCAGGTGGACTGCGACTCAACCAGTGAGGGGACATGTCTGGCCACTAGCCATAGTATAATGACATGGAGCTCCCAGCACCAGACCACAGAGACCACCAAGAACTGCTGTCTCCTCCACATGTCACAAGGCACGTGGGGACTCCAGCGTGACCTTGAGTACGTGAGGGGAAGAGGAGGTTTTCCTTGCAGGGGAGGAGCCCTGGTCTTGAGCCACCACTGTAGGGGTATCATGTACACCAGGCCAAGAGTTATCACATTGGACGCAGCTGCCATCAGACCCAGCAGTCTGGAACTGCTTGACAATGAGTGACCGGCATTCTCTTACTCGCAATCACTGAGGTGAGACTGACCTGATCCGAGCAGGAGACATGCCTGCACCTTGGTATCGAATCCCACACCACGCCTAGTTAAGTGGTTCCCCTGTACTCACCTCTGAGAAAAGCACACCTTTCTTGGAATTAAGCCTCAACCCCTGTGCTCTATGTGAGTGAAAAATGATATCTCTTGATGTTAAACCATTTTCTCTTTGATTGAGCAAATAGCAAACCAACTGCCAATGTGGCTGAGTCGTGAAAATGTGGGGTGAGAAATGCAAGGTAAAAGTGAAGAGCCGAGTAATAGTAGGCCTTTGGCCCCCAAAAGCAAATCTCAGGAAACCTCCCCTCATGATGAGGAAGGATGGAGATATGTGCATCTTTTAGATCGATCGTGACACAACAGTCCTCGGACTGGGTCTGAGACACAACCTGATTGAGTGAGAGCATGCTGAACTTCAGTTCCCCAACTGAGCAGTTCAAAGGCGCAGATCTAGTACAGACCAAACACATCGTTCAATGGAGAAGGTTTAAGTTATGGCTGTACGGATCTGGTTTCTAATATGGGTGGAGTGACTGGCTGTGGTGGCTTGAGTCTACTATGCGAGGATCTACTTCTGTTCCATTACCATAGCCTGCTCAGGGCCCACCAGGGTGGAAAAGGCCCCGTTGTATTGAAGTAGAGGAGAACTGAACTGGATTATATGGTCTCTCTACAGTGTGCAGGACCCACTGAGACACATTTGGCAGTAGTTTCCACGCTCCCAAATAGTCTACTAAGGGAATCAGTCTCTTGAGACTGACTTCTGGTGTAACCAGAGCGGCTAGCTTGGTTGCCCCTGGGCGGCCGGACCGGCAGGGGACAGCCAGACCTCCCCAGCTGAGCGGCTAGCTTGGTGCCCTGAAGCGGCGGACCGGCAGGGGACAGCCGTTTTAGGGTTGTATATGGGAGTAGAATTCGCCAGAGACTGCTGCGCCCTGGAACACCGGCAGGGTTGGTAGACCGATCTCTTGAGGGCACTGAGGTGTACAGCACTCTTCCCCAGAGGGGCCTGCCCTCAGAGGTCCTGACACAGCATCAGGACTCTTGTTACTGAAGTCTCCTATTAAAAACAATGGCCCTCATACCAACGTCATGTACTAGGAAGACTAGCCCAGACCCTGCTTGGGGCAGGACCCAATGAAGCACACTTGGCAGGGGTTCCCACACCGCCAGGTCACCTCCTAAGAAAACCAGTCTCGCGAGACTGGCCTCTGGTGTGCCTAGAGAAGCTCCCGTACCAACTGATCTAGAGACCTCCATAGAGGTTGCGAGCCTCTTAGCACCGCTATGTTTCTGGGTGGTAACTGACAGCTGCGCCCTGGAACACCGGCAGGGTTGGCAGACCAGTCTCCTGAGGGCACTGAGGAGAGACAGGCACCTCTTCCTCAGAGGGAGCTGGCCCTAAAAAAGTCCTAGGCCTTAGGTGTCAGGACGTTTACAATGAAGACTTTCCAGCGAGAATGATGGTCCGCAGAACCTCCTTCCACTGGAAGCCTTTGGCCTAGGAGCGCCACTCTGACTCTAGACTCTGCGGAGTACAAGAAGTGACATCCCCAGAATGAGGGGCTGGAACACGGTAAGTTATCTCAAAAGCCCCTGTATATCTAACTTTTCATAGTCAGATAAATACTTTTATCTACATTTTATTCCTCAGAATTTAAATGCAGTCAACCAACCAGATGAGTAAATATGGTCTGGTGTAGTAAGATTCTCATCAAAACTGAAATTATGTAATATAGGCATTGCCTCGGCAACGCGCGAGCCGCTTAGTCACACGAACAACATCAATCTCCTCAGAAAAAGAAGACCGCAGCAGCGAGCTGTCACTCAGAGAGCTTCCAAGCCTAGAGAATGAGTTCCTAGATCTGGAGAACATGGGTGGAGATAGGAAGAGCCGTCTCCAACCCATCCACCAGATCGTAATCATGTGCGATCCCCGCGGTCTCAGTCGCTGCCGTGTCTCAGCAACAGCAGGACTGCAATCACAAGATCAAAGGCATGGACACACTCCTCAGAGCATGTCCGCGCTCTCTCCCTGGGGTGAAGGACCATAGTGCTGGCTTCCAAAACCACGAGAGCGAGCGCCGGATCTGGTGGTTAAGGAAGCAGATAGGGGATTCACCACGTATACATTCCCTCCACCGGATCCATATCTTAAAACCAATGGTAGCACAGCTGCCATTTGCCTCGGTGAAAGTGGGGCGGCACCCATGGCGAGGAATGCTAGTGAAGTCTCCTTCCTCAAAGGGAGCCCTCTGGGAAGCCCGAGAAGCAAGGCAGTAACAAATGCTACCAATGCGGGCGTCAGCTCAGCCGAGGCGGCTCCTGAGTGCTTAAACTCCCAAGCAGACAACAAACAAACTGTGTGTATCCCCCACATAAAGTAAGCGGGCAGGGGAGGAACACACAGCCTGAACGCTGCCTGCCCTCACCTTAGGTGTTTGATTTTGTCTTGTGATTTCGTGACAAACAACACTAAATAAGACTCACAAACAGATATAAGACTGACACACACAGAGCGCTTTGCTGAAATGACAGAAACCTAACACCGGCTCCGCTGCACGTACTTTTAAGCTTCCTGGTCGATGACGTCACCCGCCTATGATGTCTCGCCTTTCCATTGGACTGATTACACATGTGATTCCTGAAGAGGAACTTAAAAGTTTAAGGCAACCAGCTTCAGGAAATTTTTGAGTTCTCTCAACTTATGGTAATGTTCAGATTATACAACACAAAACTGAGAAAACTAAAATGTCCTACAAAAAAAAAGTTGAGAAAACTCACAAATCTCCTGAAGCTGGTTGCCTTAAACTTTTAAGTTTTCCCAACTTTTTATTTTTTACAGTGTAAAAACTGATAAATAAAGATAACAAGTAAATAACACTAGCAGCTTTTCAGAGGTGGACCTTTTTCTATTCCTGATGGGTGTCCTGATGTGTGGAAATGTTTCAACTATTTATATGTACAGAAGTTCAGCTCACCTCAGAATGACACAGGAACTTGTTCTGTCAAGTTTAATGATTATATAAGAACCCTGCCACTATTTGATTATTCAAAAATGTTATTGGAAGGTTAGAAAAATACTGGCTCCACAATTTCCTCCTATAAGCAATGCCATTATTAAAAGATGGGTTGTCATTGAAAACATAACTACATCACATGTGGAAAAATTGTCTGTATGAAGACATGTGGTAAAAACTAAAGGGAGTAAAGGTGGGATTGTATCTAAACACATAAAATCATTTTATGAATTACGCCATCTGTAGATAATTAACTTAAAAAGAGTATATATGTATTGCATTCTTTGTATTTTCATTTGTAAACAGGTTTATATTTGAATTTATTTTGTTGACACTTTTCCTACAGTCCATATATAAGCACTAAATTACACTTGATGTACAAATACCTATGAAAACGAATCCAATCAGATTCCTTTTATATACGACTAAAAACTGATGAAACACACACACTTTAGCAAGACAACTCTTAAAATCATTTTTTCACATGTAGCAGCTGCACTCTCTCTCTAGTCAGATTCTTTTTCATGGATATGAGGCTGTTGTCTCTCTCTTGGTGAGTGTGACACACAGCACTATGATTCTGCAGTCAGCAGAAAGAACACACAGCAGCACCAAACACACTGCAGTTGCTCTGGAGCTACAGATCTTCACACACAATGTCACCTTCCTGGGATTAACAATCGTGACTTTATTATCTTTGTTTATCCACACAGCAACCCTGAGAAACATGCAAGCTAGGCAAATGTTTGTGCCTTTACAAGTGATCTTTAACATCAAATTTGTGCTATTATTTTGTGTGAGAAATGCATTCTTAATCTCGGAGTACCTGTATGAGTCCGGATGGCTGGATTCTGGTTGTGTTACAGATCCACAGTCTCTTTTCCAAATTCACCTTTTTGTAACACATTCATTTTCATAGACACCGCACAATGATCTCCCATGTTCTCTGTTTTGTTTTCCCTTTTCTATATTTTATCAAGATGCCAACAAACAAACAGTGGGCTGTATTTAGTGTTCCTCATATATGTGTTTGTGGCCAATTTTTCCTTACAGAGAAAGGAACTTCAACTTCGCTGCAGAAGAACACTGGAAATATTTCATTGTTTCAGCAGTACTGATTGTGTTCATTTAAATGAGGTTCATATGCATTTATTATCTCATATTCACTCCAGTCTCTGTGTAAGAATCTTCAGAGGCTTGTTCTTGCTGGTGTTTGGGAACATCTACGACTTTTAGAGCATTCAGGTTGTTGCTGGTACATTAAAAGTTAAGCTAGCTGATAACTTTTTTTTAAATTATCAGTATGTGTGTGTGTATTGATGGTTTAGTAGCTCTTCCTTTACATTTATTCAATTAGTGTTTTTTTCAAGAGGGTTGAGTTTTTTAAAAGGATCTTGTGTCCGTAAATTTGGGCCAAATCTATTGAGATTCATTAAAGTAAAATGCATTCTGACATCCCTGTAGTGCGGTTAGTTAACCATCAACCATCTTATATTTATATACTTTTTTTTTTTTCAAATTGTTGGGGCATCCTGCTGTTGCTATGGTTAATTGTCTGGCTATAGTTGGTTTATTAAAAAAATCACACCACACACACACACACACACACATACACAAAAAAGAGTTGTCCAAACAATAATTTTATACATGTTAATAATTAAATAATATATCCCTAAACAAATATTTATTGAAATTACTGAGTTATAGGAAATCATTAATCTAAACAAAAGATGTGTGGTTTTGTGAGGGCAGTAAGAGGTTAAAGAAGTATTTTTGGTAACACTTTTGTAATAACTTTCATTTACAAATCATTAATAAACATTATATAATGCTTAACAGATCATTAGTTAAAGGGGACATATGATGCTAGTTCAATTTTTCCTTTCTCTTTGGAGTGTTACAAGCTCTTGGTAAATAAATAAGATTTGTGAAGTTGTAAAGACTAAAGTCTCAAATCATTTGTTGGTGGGTAAATATGATGCTAGTTCATTCAGCCAAGTAAGGTGACCCATACTCAGAATTCGTGCTCTGCATTTAACCCATCAGAAGTGCACACACACAGAGCAGTGAACACACACACACACTGTGAACACACCCGGAGCAGTGGGCAGCCATTTTTTGCTGCGGCGCCGAGGGGGAGCAGTTGGGGGTTGATGCCTTGCTCAAGGGCACCTAAGTCATGGTATTGAAGGTGGAGAGAGAGAACTGTACATGCACTCCCCCCCACCCACAATTCCTGCCCGGCCCGAGACTTCGAACTCACAACCCTTCGATTGGGAGTCCGACTCTCTCACCATTAGGCCGACTCCCAAAGCGAAACTACTTTGTTTGTGCCTTCCAAAAGAACGCACAACTAGAAATCATGCTTATATCACGTTTATAATGGGTTTTATGTTTATGTCTTGTCGCTCCGGCCCGACAAGGCATCACAATATGTTAAGAGGAGTAACATTTCCGTCACAAGCTTGAGGCATTCGGCCAATCACAATGCGCTGGATAGCTGGCCAATCACAACACACCTCACTTTTCAGAGTGATGAGCCTTGTAAAAATCGACACGTTTCAGAAGGCGGGGCATAGAGGAGAAACAATAATGTACAGTATGTGGAAAATAACAAAGTGTCTCGGAAGATCTGAATTGACCCTATTCACACATCTTTACTAATCATTTATTAATCATTTATTCATGTTTTTTGCAGTAGCCAATCTAAAGTTGAAACTATTCATAATTTGTATATAAGTTTAGCTAAATGCTTGCTAAAGACATAACAGATTGTAATTTTGGTGCAAGAAAAAAAAATGTTTTTATTGCCTCAGCACTCACATTAGTATACTACACTTCAGTATATCATTAAACAGGATATTCCTTGAATCATAAATAAACAAGGGGAAACAAATCTTTATTTAAAAGAAAATACTTTTTTGTTTACCAAAACAATATAATATAAACAGACTGAACTGTTCCCTTATAATAATCAAATTGACCCTACTACGCAAGCTGTGATGACTTTCACCGTCATAGTTTAGCACTGTAGGGGGCGAGAATGAGTCTTCGAACCTGTGTGTATGCCTACTGTGAAATTACCAAGCTTCCCAAAAAAAACCTCGACAAGACTCACGTCTGTTTCACACATACTCTGTCTGCAGTGTGTATGCAGTCCGTGTGTGTGTGGTGCAGAACTCAGGACGCGCTTGCAGTCCGCTACTGATCCGCGGCTGTTTAGTCCACAAACACAACATTTGTTCATCATTCTATATTTCAAACCATGTTTAAAAAAAAAAAAATATATTTGTTTATATTTATATATATATATATATATATATATATATATATATATATATATATATATATATATATATATATATAATAATAATAATTGTGACTCTTATCACAGAACAGTAATAGTCTTTCATAATCATAGACATTTAATAAATATGAACAAGATATTATTCATGCATTTGACTTCTAGGTTTGTATAATAAGATGCTCAAGCAAGCGGCAAAACATTTAAACACAACAATTAGCCTACTTTTTTTCTTGTTGGGATATTGCAAATATTTAAAATTGGAGCCGCGGCTGACAGAAACAGATGACTCTAGTGTCTTTGCATTTAAATCTTTATTACAAGCTTGTCGCCGCGGTTCTTAATGAACTTTGTTTTCTGCTTCCATAAAAAGTGCATAGGCCTATATCATGTTGCCTCGTTTATCTAAAAGGTGCTCTTTTTTCTTGTTTTAAACCTAGCCAAAACCCATGTGTTGCGTGTGAAAAACAGTAGGCTTTAATTAGTATTCATTTATTGTGAAATTACTGCATTTCCGTGTCAATCCATGTTAATTTTTACTGTGAACATTGCGCTATCACTTTAATTCAGCGCATGCAGCACAGCAAAAATAGACTTCGGAATGTAAGCGATCACTGCACTGCTGCAGGCGCGCATCCTGGAACACACTGACGGACCACAACCGTGTGAACCCTGGAATCCGTTAACATGGGTGCGTAAAAAAAAAAAAAAAAAAAATGCAAGCGCATACGCACTGCAGACAGGTATGTGTGAAACAGGCATAAGGTTGTTTGCAACTTGTGCAATCACGAGATTAGTTTACTGTAGGAGTTCTTCAGTCTCGAGAAGTACCACCTATGCATAAAAGCATCTAATCACGCTAATGTGAGGATGGCGTGTAATTGTAAGATGTCTGGAAAATGTGAAGTATATGTGTGTTGAGGTTTTTGTATTTTTTGCAGTTATTGTCATCTCTGGTAAAGAAGCGAATTTAAGTTGCTAATCACTGAAAATCATATACCAGTCTACACTGTGAAGGTATGCGGATCTCTATTCAAATGCACACATCACTAGAAACATTTAGGATTTGATGTTTGTGGTTGCTACTGAAGATTTAGATTCTGAAAATTTGGATTACAGTGTACAAATTTAATTAATTCCTTTTTGATTTTATTTTGTGTTTTTAGGTGTATTTTATGGTCATTTTTGAAACACTGCAGTATGTTGAGAAAAATCCTTCTGTCAATCCTTCCCAAAAGAAATATTACACATGATAAGTAGGGTTAATAGATTACAAGTGTAGACTTTAGACACACAGAACAGAATAAAAATAATGCCATTTCAAATGGAAGTAAATGGAGTCAACTTTGAGTCAAAGTTGTTTTATTTAATAAATAAAGAAATATTGTAGTATTGTACATTTTATTGTCCATGCAAACTATAAGTCAGTCCCTCAGGATTTGCGTTTTCGCTTGATGCGCTGAATTTATCATAAAATCAAGCAAACTCCACAAATTTAGCAAAAAGCTTCGCACATTTTCATAATTCCAGCCAGATTTTCTGCAGAATCTGGGCTTAGACAAATACCCGTGGCGTCAAGCGCAATGCGCATTCAGTCAAAAGAAAGGTTGTTTCTCAGTTCCAAAATGGAATAGACAGCCTTGCATTCTCATCATGACCGATTTACGAGCTACATTGTATAAATGGGCCCGGCCGGAACAAATCTAAGCTACTAGTTTGGGCTTCATGGCATGAACCCGTTTATCTGCTCGAGGCGAGGCCTTGGGGCTGATCTCGATCACCCAACACCGTTATACACAGCACTGGGAGATACAGTAAAGAAAGCAGTTGAATTTGCCACAGAATCAACATCTCTGTGAAATCTTGTGAGAAGCATTCAATTTTTTAAATGCTTCACACAACTTTTCCCAGCATTTCTAGGATTTTAGTATTATTTGAGTTTTAATGGTTTTTTTTGTTGTTTTTATATTTGTCCTTCCTTCATAGGTTTCCCCCATGTATAACACTAAAAGTTTCGTAATGTAGGAAAGCAAACAATTATTTAAAAATAAAAAAGATATTAAATTACCACTAGTAGATGGCTGCAGAGAAGTACTTATAGGCCATTTCCACTCCCTAATATATATATATCATCATCTGCTGTGTAATCTGATAAACGTCTCAGAAGCAGTTTTACATGCATTCTAATAAATGTCTATTTGACATCTGACAGGAAACGTCTTAGAGACGTACTGCAGATGAACAAGCACTCTTAAAAATACATCTTGCATATGTTAATGCAGACATCAAATAGACGTCTCCGAGATATACATGTGTGATTAGGGTGAGTGCTTTACTGTCAGGTCCTGGTGCCATCTTCTGTAGAACTTAATGGCACTGGTGCTGGTGTCCTCAAATGTTAGTCTGGAGCCCTACAGTGGTTCACGAAGTCAGAAAAAGTCATAACAGTGTTAGAAGAATGTTGTCTGTGGTATATTTTTCTGCAAAACAATAATAGAAATGCTGCAAATGGCCCCGAGAAAAGCCATGAAAGTAAAATCAGTCATTTTAGGCCGCAAAAATCAGAAAAAAGTTCTGCGAAATCCTGGAGGGACTGCAAATATGTGTGGTAGAACCGTACAATACATATATGTTGTATTTTAGGCCGCAAAAATCAGAAAAAAGTTCTGCGAGATTGTGGAGGGACTGAAACACACACACACACATTGTTCCTCTCTGTTGTTTATGCTGATCAAATCTGCTCCTCTCTCTGTACAGTATCTTCTGCTTTCAGTCCAGTTCTTCTTCTCAGAGGAAATTAAGTAAAGACTGAATTTTTAGAACATTTTTAGATTTTTTCTTTTTTTTTTTATCTCTTTATGAGCACTTTGAAACTTCAGAGTTTTGTATAAATAGGCTTTAGGCTCTTTCAGATTTCATTAAAATATCTCCATTTGTGTTCGGAAGATGAACAAAAGTCTTATGGGTTTGAGAGTTGATGGGGAGTTAATGACAGATTTGTAATTTTTTGAGTGAACTAACCCTTCAGTATCACATAGAGAATGCTTGAGCGGCCTAATGTTTAGAAAGAATACATACTTTTAAGTTCCCCAAATGTTTTTATTCTGCATCCTTTTTGGGAACTTAATTGTGGGCTTCAGATCCCCAGTACCCATTCCAGGATACCTGTTTCCCAGGTTCACACATTATTTTTTTCCAACCCCTTTATATTTAAAAAAGAAGAGTAATTTGGTTCCACCTCATTAAAAAAATATAACATATTTTTATGTAAGCTGATGCTAAGTGACTTTTTATGTCGCTGATGCTGCGTTACACTTTGGCTGGTACAACTGTAAATATATTATTATTCTAAACTTTTCATTAACTTAAGTAGGCTGTACAACAAAGGAGTTCTAATAAACTCTCTGTGTCTAGTTTTTTTTTTTTTTTTCATCAATCATTTGTTGGTAAAGGGTAAGAGACCTGGTGAACCACATGATTTTTGACAAAGGTTCCCGACAACTGAAATGGGGTGAACTATAGGGATCTGTGCTCGACCCTTCTCCCTTAAACTAAAATGAAGTTAGTTTTGGAGATAAAAAGATTTTCCTGGCAAAAACTAAAAAAAAAAAAAAAAAAAAAAAAAAAATTCCTTCCTATGAATGAGTTTGACCAAATTAAATATGGTAGTTCTGTTTTGTGTAATAGTTTTTAGTTACAAAATAATTTTTCTTTTGTGTTTTTTAAGGTTCTCTTAGGTTTAATGACTGACAAAATGTGGAAACTAATTGTAGAATTATGAGTACTAATATGTAATTATTTAAAACAGATCATTTTTTATTTTTATTGTATTGAATTATGAATGCTAATGTAGATGTATGTATTCAAAACAGAGAATTTTATTTTTAATTTACTGAAATTAGATTATTGCAGAATAACAACAAAGCAAAAAGCATTTAAAAAAAGCATCATCAGGCAAATTTTCTCCACAAAAGACTAATTGGTGAAGACTCACTAACTTTAAACCCATGATAAATGCTCCAAAACCAAACCTGAGATTAATTATACTAACAATGTGGCCTGAGCTTTTTATTTTTTACTAATCTAAAAAAAATAGATTGGTTGGTTTTATTATTAGTCTAGTCTGTTTATTTTACTGGATATGAAATGGCTGTCTGACAAAGGAGAAATTCAGAATGTGCAGTTGAGGGCAGCCTCTATGAACAAGGTTGAAAAGCATTGCTTTAGATGATGATCAGTTATTACAAAAGTTCTTTACTGTTGAGCTTTAAAACTGTCAAAAATATGTGTGATGTTCCTATGGCAATATGAGTGAAATCCTCTTCTCACAGATCCACTGAAAATCTCTATTACATGAAACATCATGCCACCCAAATAAAGTAGGCCACCTTGGGTCATTATCCACAATCACACCACAATTCTCTGCTATGTATCCATTTGGCTCTCCAAGCCCCCATAACCTTGGAAATACAGATCACCGTTAGATGTTCAGTGATCCTTTCTGTGTGATATGATACTGACTGTGAGAATCATTTATTAGATGATAATCAGTTTAGTTCAGTGATTTCTCACCCAGAGATCATGTTGGTGCCATCAACCCATTTCCATCTGCCCTCCACATCACTGTCAGTCAGACCAGTATAGGCTGTAGTACCGCCAAACATTTTCTTATCAAAATCCTGAATAAATTAAACAATTACACATTTATATCATAAACAGACAATAAACACATTCCATCTGACCATCTCACATTTAGCTGCTAAACACTATAAATGCACATGAAATATGTCACTCACATTTTCCTCTCTGTTGTTTATGATGATCAGATCTGTTCCTCTCTCTGTACAGTATCTTCTACTCTCAGTCCAGCTCCTCGTCTCACTGGACATGTAGTAAAAACTGAATTGATAGTAAATCCATCCATCTTTAAACACAACCAGCTCAGCTGTTAGCTTTTACACTCATCTCTCTGTAATTTATAACAGATATTCATGTATACACAGTGGCGTACGGGACACCCCGCGGTGCGTGGGGGCCCCGGCCTTTTGTGGGGCCCCGTCGCAGGACATTCTAAAAGGCAGTGCTTCTAGACACTGCAAAAGATGCGAGATGTGAGCAGAAGTGTGGTGAAGTGGGGTAGTGGGGTTGAGGGGGCTTTTGTGTGTTGTATGTATGTTTTATTTTTTAATTAATTGTAAATGATGTGTCACTAGACATTAAATCATGTTCATTTCAAATACTTATATCACTGACAACAGTAGTCCAGCCAGGATATTGTCATTTTAAAAAGTGGACTTGCAGCCCTCAACTGATGTTGATGTTGTCATTTGTGTTTTGGCCTGGCTGGCGCCTCCCTCCACCTAATCTACCAATCGAAGTCAGTAGTGTTTTTGGGATCCGTGTTGCCAGCTTTGCTGTAACCTACCCTAACTCAGTCGGGATAAAAATGTCTAATGTTACTAAATCAAAAGACCTTGTTATAATTCAGAAATGCGTCTTGACAAAGTCCGAAATAAAACCAAAATTTGTTATTGGAGATGCTTTTGAAAGATGGAGACGGCTGAAAGCGGAGAAGAATTTGAACACAGGCGCCAACATTGCTAATTTTCTCCTGGACAGGTAAGATTCACATCTATGCTAGGCTAGCTTGGCCTTGATGTCAATGGACATTTCATATATTCATGACAGTCGAACAAAGTTATGCATGTTTGTGCAAAAGTAATATAACGTTAGCTCCACATGGGCGATATGCTAACATTAGCAATGCATTACGGGAGCCGTTTTCTTTCCTGTCATTATGCTGGGGGCAGCTGAGGAAAACAACATTACTTCGCCCGGTATGGCAATTTGAGCGTAATTGAGACAGTAGCCTAGACTAACAGTTACCGTTCTGTCTGTCACATCACGAGCATAAATCTTTCTGATTATACTGTCACATCTGAGCATACATCTTTCTGATTATACTGTCATCACATACGACATAAATCTTTATGATTATATTTAACTAATGACAATTAGTAAAATTTTTTAAATACATAATTACTTATCAAAATATCTCTCTCATGAAGCATAAACATAATTAACAGAAAAAAAAAAAAAACTTACTGTGTCGTCTGTTATTCGTCACTTGCCATTGGAAGCTCATTGGAAGCAGCCTCGTTTCTGCTGAATCCTGCAGCTCATCTGGCAACCTCGAGTCAGGGGTAGGGGGAGGGGGTACACCGCTCTACAGTATTTTTATAGTGATTGCAGTACCAGTTTAGGCCACAATCCTACATACGGCTCCTTTAATGTTCTAAAACAACAACCGGGGAAAATCTATTTTTTCTCACATTTCACTTGTCATAAACTTCTATTCGTGCTCACAAATGTGCGGGGCTCCGTATGCTTTAAGCAGGGCTTAAAAATGAGAGAGAGAGAGAGAGAGGAAAAAATTGGTTCACTCCGAGCAGAATTGGTATTTCTGTTCAGGCGTTTCTCTGTATTATTAACCACTCTGAAACCGGTCTGAGTAGAAAAATGGTTAGCGTCATTTTTTTAAACTTTGTCTTTGCAAATAATAATAATAACAATAATAAAGTACAGCGTCAAAAATTGGGCTTAGTCATATCCAGCATCATCTTTTCTAGATTTTGGCCAGATGCTTTTGGGAAACAGACTGTAATAATAAGATCAGTCGTACGATCGTTTTTTAGTTTCTTTTTAGGTTTTCTTGGGTTTTTTGGGATTTTGGGAAACTGGTAGTGCTGGTAGTGTTGTATTCAACAACGGACTATTTCGATCGTTTTTAATATAGCATGTTTTCTTTGTATGTGTTTTGTTTTGATAATGAACGAAAGGCTGCGATGTCAAGGGAGAAAAAAAATGTTGTGATAGCATGAGGTGCCAGTCACGATCACTGCGGTATTTCCCACAACTGTTACGGTGAACTTTAGTCAGATACCAATGCTGGTTGGTCAAACAAGCAAGACACCATTCATCACTGTAAAGCCTTGGCAAAATAATAATAATAATAATAATAATAATATGCTGGTTGGTAATCCGTAATAATAATAAAGAAAGAAGAAAAGAAAGAAAGAAAAGAAAAGAAAAGAAAACTGTAAACTTTTGCAAAATAGAGAACAGCTTTCCGCCTCATATTCCTTTTACGCGAACTTTAGATCGCATCACAATGAATAGAAACTCAGCACAATCTTTTTTTTCTTTCGTTCTGTTAATCTGTTAATGATTTAAGTTAAATATGTTTTATACATTTTTGTGCCCTGGTCCGCTGCTGCTCTGTTCTGACAATGACCTGTTTTAATGGCAAACGCTTTAGCGATTCACTGATGACACCAGATATTTTGTCATGCAATTAATCATTCGTTCTCGAAATTTAAAGTGATCAAGACATTTCTCCGGTGCACAATGTTACAAGAAAGAAGACTCCCAAGTTTATCTCTAAGTATTATCGAAATTTAAAGCATAACATTGACGACAAGCTGCAGTCAAAGACTTTGGGCACCAAAATGCTCGGAGAGCGTGATGGATTCAGTAGAGTGTTTGCTCGTTTGTGGTTGTCAGTTAATAAAAATAATAAATTAATTGCAAAAGTTGGTAAATGTATTGAAAGTTAATTATTCTCAAAATGTAGCACATATAGTTATTCCTTTAATTTGTTTTTCTTCTAGGATTTTTTTAAATTTATTTATTTATTTACTGTTCATATACTGAAAGACATGACTTTTGCTTGTATAGTTTTTTTAAACAGTTAGTGAGTCTTATGTAGGACGGTGGTTTGAACTGAAACGTGTTGACAAGTAGCCTATATGAAATTGCATCAATGCAATGATAATTCATCACATTCATGACTGATAAATTGAGTTATGTAAATAGGAGAGGCGGACTCAGTAGTATACTTGGAGCAGGTGCACAATAACTTTTCGTACATGACATCACTGCTGGTGGGAGGGGCCCAATCTCTTTCTTTGCAGGGGGGCTTTTAAGATGTGCTGTATGGTTGTGGGGTGTATATATTTTTGTTTGCAGGGGGGATTTTAAGTTGTTTAAAAATGTCTTCTGTATCCAATCCATCTATTTATTTATTTTTATTTATTTATTTATTTTCAATGTGGAAGTAAGCTATTTTCTGTAAATGTTCGATATAGTATTGTGTATCAGTAAATTGTATATATTTTTTTATTTTTATTACTTATTTGTTTATAATTACAACAATACACCAAAATATTATGTGAATGGTAAAAGTTTTTGCGTTTCAAGTATCAATAAAGAGTTGTTTTGTGTTTTGTGGTTGAGTGGATGACGGATGAAACCAGAAACATTTAACTTTTAAATTTTTTATATTTTAAAAACAAGGTGGATAGCAAATTGGTGTACATGGAGATATTTAAAATTTATCTGAAGTTCATTTCTTAGCTGTTGTCTCTCATTGGTCAGGTTTTCATTATTGGATATGAACTGTTGTCTCTCTTGAGTGAGTGTGACACACAGCACTATGACTGTAGTCAGCAGAAGAACACACAGCAGCACCAAACACACTACAGCTGCTCTGGAGCTTCTGTTCCTCACTGAATCACTTCCTAAAGAACAAACATGCTTTTATTCTCTTTATTTATCCACTTAAAACAGCACACATCAGTTGAGAGCATCAAAGTGAGTGAATTATTAATATCATTACCTGTGAGTTGAGATGATTTAGAGTCTTTTCCAATGTTACCTCTTATAATGTCATATAATGTACGCAGATATCAGTGCTTTTACCATCTTCTATGTACATCTTCTCAGTTTTTCAATATGTTCTACTTTCAGAAAGTTTTGGTGTTGTCAAGATGCTGACAAACTAACACTGGATTCAGTCCTGGAGTGGACTGTATTGTGTTCCTCATCTGTGTTTGTGTGGCCAGTATTTATACAGAAAGGAACTTCAACTCACTTCAGATGCACTTTTTTTTCTACCATGTGAATTGGGTACATTTTAATGGGATTTAAAAGCATATATTAAGACATAATTATTTATTGTCCTCATTCATTATGGGCTTGTACATTTTGACAGTGGCTGCCGCTGGAAAACAAATCCTAAACATCTTTTGGTGTCTGTTGTGCAGTACAATTAAATGGAATCAAATTAAAACACTTTATTCGCATAAATTTTACACAATTTTTTAAATGCTTGTATTAAGGATTTTTAGTGTAAAAAATAATCAATAAGCAATATAAAGTATTCAATTCTTTCTAATTTATAAAGTTTTAAATTATACAGACAAAAGAAACCTCTTCATGCAGTGTCGTTTGGGGTCCATCACTGTCCACCATTCATAGTTGTAAGAGGAATGTTTTCATCAGTGACCATGATGCAGCAATCAGAGCTCTCAATGAAAAGACGCGTATGGGTCATAAGGTGGTTACATACATTGTGTGTGTGTTTCTTCTCACACTGCATGATTAAGTAATGTCAGGCATGTTTTTGATGTTGTGTTAAAGTAAATTGTGAAAAGTCTTGTAATTGAATTGTGAAATATTATCACAGTGACTCAGTGAGTACGCAGTGACTGGTGATGTATAACTGAATAATGTACTAATAATAAATGAAGACTGAAATCTCACTTATATAGTGGAAAACTCTGTGACGTTCATTTACAAGGCATTTCTGGTTGAATGAAAGCACTTCTGGAGTCCCGTTTTGCACATTATGTATTATGGACATGAAATGGGAGTCTGACAAAAGGAGACATTCAAAATGTGCAGCTGTGGGTGTCCTCCAGGAGCAAGGTTAAGAAACAGTTTTAAATGTTAATCAATTATTACGAAAGTTTTGTATTGTTGAACTTGTCAGAAAGGTGTGTGATGTTCCTATGGCAGAATGAACTGTGAAACCCTCTTCTCACAGATCCATTGAAATTGTACATTACATGCAACATCAAGCCATCCTACTAAATTAGCCCACTCTGGCAGTTTAGGCACAGCTACAGTCACAACACAGTCCTCGTCTACAATGCCTTGTCCTCCATTTGGCTCTTTTATTTGTCCATGGGACGCCCAGAAGCTGAACCTACAGATCAGTGTTAGATGTTCAGTGCTGCTTTCTGTTTGATATGATACTGACTATGAGAATAATTAGTTTAATTCAGTAATGTCTCACCTAGAGGTCAGTGTGCTGTTATCAACCCATTTCCATGTGCCTTCTGCATCAGTGTCAGTCAGACCAATATAAAATACAGCATTACCAGACTTGTTGTGAACAAAATCCTGAACAGATAAAAAGGTTGCACATTTATATCATAAATAGACAAATTTCATCTGACCATCTCACATTCTGAGATCCACTTGCAGGCTTTATTATAAAAGAGCACAGTAAACGCGTGAAAGGTAGGAGTGGAGCAAACATCATCAATAAGGCCAAAACAAAAAGAGCAATCAAAAAATGGGCAAAGGTTAGGGCAGGCAGCAAACATTCAGAAATACAAGGAAAACAGTCCAAGGTCCAGACACAAGCAATGCAAAGCAAAACACATAGACAAGGAAACCGTTAGAATTGTAGCTACCGAAAACAATATTTCGCAATGCGTGTGTGTGAGGGTGTGACTTAAATAGTCCTCCTGATGGGAAACAGGTGAGTCTGCAGTCAGTTCCTATGTATGGAATTATGGGAAATGGAGTCCAGTATGAAAAGGTGATGGAGACTTCAAATGGCGAGCGGGAGGAATGACAGGGACTGAATACATGACAGTGTCTCCCCTGGAGTGAACTGTGTTGTGCTTCTCATCTGTGTTTGTGTTTGGCCAGTATTTATGCAGAAAGGAACTTCAACTCACTGCAGAAGTACACTGGATTTGTTTCCCCCTCTCTACAGTGTTGATTTAGTTCATTTTAAATGATTAGTTCACTTCCAGAATAAAAATTTCCTGATAATTTACTCACCCCCATATCATCCAAGATGTTCATGTCTTTCTTTCTTCAGTCGCAAAGAAATTAACATTTTTGAGGAAAACATTATAGGTTTTTTTTCCTAATAATGGACTTAAATGTTGACCAACGGGCTGAAGGTCCACAATAACACAGAATAACATATAATAAAAATAAAACAAAAATCTGTCAAAATATCATCTAGCAAATTTTCACTTAAAAAAATAAAAATAAATAAATAAATAAAAAACCTTGGAAGTGGTCCAATCAGAAATGTCCATTTTTAGGTAAACTTTGATGTTTATCAAGTTGAATTTCACTTGACAAAATGCATTCATTCAGAACATCCTGCAACATCATCGTAGACAAGGCCTGAGTCACACATATTAAAGGAGTTTAGGTTCAATGCCATAATACACTTCTGTAAATAAATACAAATTTAGTGGTTTTTATGATCAGATGTGTGTTTTATCTCAGCCATAATCACGATGTTTGCATTGTAACGATCACATCTAACATACTTGTCTCACATACTATTTTGAATTATGAAAAATGAACAAATGAAGTCCTGGGATGAGTTAATAATAATGCTGCAGACCAAATTCATGTTTAAAACCTTTGTTTTATTCAAACTTGTTTTAGGTACTGGAGTGTTTCGCAGTGATTGGTGATCTATAAATTAATAATGTACAAATAATAAATGAAGACTGAAATCTCACTCATAAAATAGAAACCTCTGTGATGTTCATTCATAAGGCATTTCTGGTTGAATAAAACAAACTTTTGGAGTCCCATTTTGCTCATGTATTATGGACATGAAATGGGAGTCTGACAAAAGGAGACATTCAAAATGTGCAGTTGTGGGTGTCCTCCAGGAGCAAGGTTGAAAAACACTGGTTTAAATGATAATCAATTATTACAAAATTTTTGTATTGTTGAACTTGTCAGAAAGGTGTGTGTTGTTCCTATGGCAGAATGAACTGTGAAATCCTCTTCTCACAGATCCATTGAAAGGTTTTATTACATGAAACATCAAGCCACCCTACTAAATTAGGCCACTCTGCCGGAGGCACAGCTACAGTCACAACACAGTCCTCGTCTACAATGCCTTGTCCTCCATCTGGCTGTCCTGACGCCCAGAAGCTGAAACAACAAATCGGAATTTGATGTTCAGTGTGGTTTTCTGTGTGATATGATACTGACAATGGGAATAATTAGTTTAATTCAGTAATGTCTCACTTATTGGTTTGTTTGCTGTTATTTATCACATTTAGTTGTGTTTTTTTGCATCAGTGTATTTCAGTGCAATATAAAATACAGCATTACCAGACTTGTTGTGAACAAAATCCTGAACAGATAAAAAGGTTGCACATTTATATCATAAATAGACACATTTCATCTGACCATCTCACATTTAGCTGCTACACACTGTAAACACACATTCTCTCACTCACTTTTTCCTCTCTGTTGTTTATGATGATCAGATCTGCTCCTCTCTCTTTACAGTATCTTCTGCTCTCAGTCCAGTTCTTCTTCTCTGTAGACATGAAGTAAAAACTGGATTGATAGCAAGTCCATCCAACTGTTAACAGAACCAGTTCAGCTGTTAGCCTTTTACTTCCATTTACACTCATCAACCCAACTCCATCAGGCTTTAAAATGTCTGCTGTATCCACCTTAATTTTTTCAGTGAGGAAGTAAGCTATTTTCTGTGAATGTGTGAGACTTACAAAGCTACGGTAAAACAATTTGTGCTACAAACCAGTTTGTTTATAATTACAACAATTCATTTAATAATATGGTAAGAAACATCAGTTTATCAAGCAACTAAAAAAAAAAAAGCTGTTTTGTACAGCTAAAATAAGTGGAAGCAAATGACACTGGAAGCCGGGACAATGAACTTATAAATTAAAAATAAGGTGGATAGCAAAGAACTATACAGAATAAAGAAACTACCACAAATCTGAAGTTCACTTCTTAGCTGTTCTGTCTCAATGGTCAGGTTTGTGTTCTTGAGCATTAGCTGTTCTCTCTCATTGGTCAGGTTTGTGATCTTGAGCATTAGCTGTTCTCTCTCATTGGTCAGGTTTTCATTCTTGGATATGAACTGTTGTCTCTCTTGAGTGAGTGTGACACACAGCACTATGACTGCAGTCAGCAGAAGAACACACAGCAGCACCAAACACACTACAGCTGCTCTGTAGTTTCTGATCCTCACTGAATCACTTCCTGAAGAATAAACATGCTGTTATTCTCTTTATTTATCCACTTAACAGCACACATGAGTTCAGAGCATTAAAATTGAGTGAATTATTAATATCAGTACCTGTGAGTTCAGATGATCTTCTGTGTGTTGAGTCTTTTCCAATTTTACCTCTTATAACGTCATTTACGTAGATAGTATCAGTGCTGTTACCACCTTCTCTGTACATTTTCCAAGTTTTTTCTTAGATTTTCTTTTAGAATTTCAAATGGTTTTGGTGTTGAATAAACACTAATTGCTCTTACGGTGGGAGAGTGACAGTGGAGTTGGAGATCCACTTGCAGGCTTTATTATAAAAGAGCACAGTCAACGCAGGCAAGGTCAAAGTCCAGCAAACATCATCAATAAGGCCAAAACAAAAAGAGCAATCAAAAAATGGGCAAAGGTTAGGGCAGGCAGCAAACATTCAGAAATACAAGGAAAACAGTCCAAGGTCCAGCATAAAGCAAAGCATAGAGCAGCGCAGACAAGGAAACCATTAGATTTGTATCTACTGAAAACAATATTTCGCAATGCGTGTGTGTGAGGGTGTGACTTAAATAGTCCTCCTGATGGGAAACAGGTGAGTCTGCAGTCAGTTCCTATGTATGGAATTATGGGAAATGGAGTCCAGTATGAAAAGGTGATGGAGACTTCAAATGGCGAGCGGGAGGAATGACAGGGACTGAATACATGACAGTGTCTCTCCTGGAGTGAACTGTGTTGTGCTTCTCATCTGTGTTTGTCCAGTATTTATGCAGAAAGGAACTTCAACTCATGTCTTTCCTTCTTCAGTTTCAAAGAAATTAAAATTTTGAAGAAAACATTCCAGGATTTTTCTCCTAATAATGGACTTAAATGTAAAAAAACGGGCTGGAGGTCCACAATCACACAGAATAACATATAATAATATAATCACACAGAATAATATATAATAATATCTAATCAGATTGATTATTTTATTACTGCTATGCAAACATGCTTTGCCTTTTTACTTAAAGAGGTTTGTTTAAACAAGATTAAGTTAAATTTTTAATTAGATTTGGTTAATTCTGTTTTTACGAGTGCTGTTTATAAATTATTTTAAGGATTGTTTAATTTTTTTTTGTTTTAAACAAGATTAAGCAACTTTACAGAAAATTAAGTTTCTACAATATTTAGTAGGCTTATCAGTGGTGACTGTCAGTTTATGTGCATACGGCAGAAATGTTCGGAAAAATAAATAAAAGACGTAAACAAACAGGCGATTAACACTATTAACAGCAATTATGCAATCAAACTTATAGCAAAATGTGGTAGTTCTGTATGTTGTCTCTGGGTTAGCATCATCTGAGGTCCTCTGAGGGGGCTGGCATCATCTCTTATCAGGTGTTCTGGATCCAGACTGGAGCTTGTGTAAATCCTAGTTACCACGGGATGCTTAAATCCCGTGGCAAAAGAAAGAAACAAATAGAGACATAATTACGTAGCTGCTGTTTCCAGCCAAAGTAAAAATTAATTAGTTTTAACTTAAGCTAAGAATAATAATGCACATTTGATCAGATATAACTGCAGTCCAAAATTATGAGATGCATTATTTGAATGCTTGGCCAAAGGGAGTGTTTTTTAATCTAGATTTAAACAGAGGAAGTGTGTCCCTGAACCCGAACATTATCAGGGAGGGCTATTCCAGAGTTTGGGAGCCAAATGCGAAGAAAAAGCTCTCTACCTCCTTTAGTGGACTTTGTTATCCTAGGTACTATCAAAAAGTCCAGCGTTTTGTGACCTTAGGGGGCGTGATTGATTGTGGCGTGGTAGAAGACTAGTTAGGTACACTTAGGAGCTAAGCCATTAAGGGCTCTGTGAACTTAATAGGTAGCCAGTGCAGAGACATGTAAATTGGGGTAATATGATCATATTTTTTGACCTGTAGTAAGGACTCTAGCCGCTGCATTTGGGAATGCTGTTTTTTGTAACATGGAAATATGATTTTCAAAGACAAGGTTACTGTCTAATATAACACCCAGATTTTTGACTGTAGAGGAAGTAACAGTACATCCGTCTAATTGCAAATTGTAATTTACGAGATTCCGTGTAAAGTTTTCTGGTCCAATAAGTAATACCTCTGTCTTATCTGAATTTAATAGGAGAAAATTATTGGTCATCAATCTTTACATTTTTAACACCTCTGTTAAGCTTAGATCATTTTTGAAGTTTCACCTGGTCTTGTTGAGATATATAGTTGGGCATCATCAGCATAACAGTGGAAACTAATCCGTATTTTCTAATGAGATATTTCCAAGGGGCAACATGTATATTAGAAAATAGCAGAAGGGACCTAGGACAGATCCTTGTGGCCTCCATATTTTACTGGTGATAAATGAGGATGACTCCCCATTTAGAATAAACAAAGTGGTAAGCGATGGGACAGGTAGGATCTAAACCATCTTAAAGCCTGCCCTTGGATACCTGTATAGTTTTGTAATCTATCTATGAGTATGTAAGTGATCTATGGTGTCGAGCGCAGCACTAAGATCAAGTAAAACTAGCAATGAGATGCAGCCTTGATCTGATGCAAGAAGCAAGTCATTTGTAATTTTAACAAGTGCAGTTTCTGTGCTATGATGGGGCCTGAAACCGACTGAAATTCTTCATAGAGATCATTTTTTTGCATGTAGGAGGAAAGTTGTTTGTAATTTTAACAAGTGCAGTTTCTGTGCTAAATGGAAGATTTGAAATGGGTCTGTAATTTGCCAGTTCACTAGGATCTAGTTGTGGTTTTCTTAATAAGAGGCTTAATAACCGCCAGCTTGAATGGTTTTGGGGCGTGACCTAAAGATAACTTGACAGTTAATAATATTGAAGCGGTTTTCTGCTACAGGTAGCAACTCTTTCAGTAATTTAGTGGGTACAGGATCTAATAAACATGTTGTTGGTTTAGATGCAGTGATAAGTTTATTTAGCTCTTCCTGTCCTATAGTTGTAAAAGCACTGCAGTTTATCTTTGGAGTGCGATGGATAAAAACTAAAGTATTAGGCGCTGTAGAATCTACATTTGTTATTGTATTTCTGATGTTATCTATTTTATCAGTGAAGAAATTCATAAAGTCATTACTATTTAACTGTGAGGGAATATTTAGACCGGGTGGTGTCTGGTTATTTGTTAATCTAGCCACTGTGTGCTAAATAAAAACCTTGGATTGTTTTGGTTGTTTCTATGAGTTTGTGGATATGCTTTTTTAGAGCCTGTCTTGGACATACTTTTCAAACATGATTCTAAAACTTCCAAGTTAGTTTTTTTCTCCATTTCGCTCAAGACTACGAGTTTTCTTTCTTGAGGCGTGGTATTACTGTTATGCCACCAAGCGGTGTATGGCACAGTGCGTTTTTCTCTAACCTTTTTCAATTTGATGGGGCAACAGCTTCTAATGTATTAGAAGATAGTGCCCATGTTGCTGAGTCATTTTGTCTAGTTCATGTGTATTTATGGGTACACAAGAGCAGTTGAGAGATAAATCAGGCAGGTTATTTGTGAATCTGTCTTTGGTGGCTGGAACAATAGTTCTGCCGGACGATAACGCTAAGCTATATAGTTATTATCATCAATCATAAAAATGCTGATACAAAGGAAATGGTCAGTAACATCATCACTTTGAGTGCGATATCTATGTCAGTAAGATCGATTTCATCGCGATATAATTAAATCTAAGCGGTATGATTAAAAGCGATGAGTGGGCCGGTGACATTTTGCTTTACTCCAAAACAGTTTAATAAGTTAAGTAAGCATAAGTCCTAATGCATCATTTTGTATTATCAATATGAATGTTAAAAATCTCGAAAATTAAGCGCTTTATCGGTAACCAACGGAATCTGAGAAATCTCCAAATTCTTTTAGGAATTCTGTATATGGCCCTGGTGAGTCTATACACAATGTAGCCAAGAGCATGAATCGATAGATTTATTTTGCATATCTGACAGTGTAACATTAAGCATAAGTATTTCCAAAATGATTTAAACCTGTATCCTGTTTTCTGGGTAACACTGAGAATATCACTATATATTGTTGCAACACCTCCCCCACGACCAGTCTGACGGGGCTCATGTTTTTGAGAAACTAACACCAAGTATAATTAAGCACTGAATAATTAATAATACTAAATAATTTATTTTGTGTTCTGTCATAGACTTGATTATTTATACAATGTGCAATTTTTGTTATTTTTTATTTATTTATTTTTAATAATAATAAGTAGATGTGTGTAATGAAAACAAAGATGTTTTATATTGTACTTAGTTTAATTTAATTATACGGAAAAGCACAATAACACATAATAAAAAATAAAACAGAAATGCTGTCAAAATATTTCCTAGTAAATTTTCTCTTAAAAAAAAAAAAAAAAAAAAAAAAAGGCTTGACAGTGGTCCATTCAGAATTTCCATTTTTACGTGAACTTTAATGTTTATCAAGTTGAATTTCACTTGACAAAATGCATTTATTCACAACATCCTGCAACATCATTGTAGACAAGGCTTGAGTCACACATATAAAAGAAGTTTAGGTTAAATGACATAATAGACTTTTGTAAATAAATACAAATTCAGTGTTTTTTTTAAGATCAGGGCCCGTGTTCACAAAACATTTTATCTTACCACTAAGAGTTCTCCTAAATAGCAGTAAAAGTTTTTAGCTAACAGTTTTTTTCTTAAAACCTATTCACAAGCTGCTGAGACAAACATTTACTAAGGAATAGAGAGAAGTCTTAAGCTAAGAGTAAGGGCGGGGTCGACCTTGTTCCTATGGATGATGTCAGCTTGCTTACGACAGTAACTATGCACACAGTGATTGGGTGATGGGGAGGGGTCTCTGTCAGAAATTTATTCATAGAAATATTGTAGAGCATGATATATAAATTCAGTTGATTAAATTCAATTGATATATATATATTCAGATTTTAAAATGCAGGCTAAGTGTCACTAATTAAACAAGTACATGTCCAGCTAATTGTCAGCCTCTTACATGCATGCTTCTTGTAAAGAAATAGTGAATATGCATATAAACAGCCTTTTAATTAACAGAGTAGAATGATCATGGCTGAAAATAATACATGCAAACATTAAAAAAAAATACAAAATTAAAAAACTGGACACAAGAACAGCTTTTACTTCTTGACCAACTGGTTAATGAAAACAAGAATATAATCAAAGGAAAATTTATAGTTGGGGTAACCTCCAAAACCAAAGGCGATACCTTTTTAAAGGTCATTCTCATCAAATGTTTCTAAAAGGTTTACATTCAGAGGTAGATTGCCAGCAACAGCCATTTTAGGATAGTTTGTTGTTTGATCTTAGTGACTTAGGAGTCCTGTTCACTACTCCTAACCTTTCATAGATTTAGGAGCTAGTTTTAGAGCTAAAATGCTTTGTGAAATACTCTTAGAGCAAAAAATTTTTAATTTAGGATTGACACGTCCATTATTTCTAAGATTTTCTCCTAAATCGGCGAGTTATGAGCTACTATTAGCCTCAAGATGTTTTTTTGATTAAGGGCCAGGTTTTTTTTTTTTTTAAATATTTTTGTTGTTTTTGTTGTTTGTGTGTGTGAATGTGTGTGTGGGAGAGATTTTTGTTTTTATATGTTTGATAGTATCAGTGCTTTTACCATCTTCTCTGTATATCTTCTCAGTTTTTCAATATGTTCTACTTTCAGAAAGTTTTGGTGTTGTCAAGATGCTGACGAATTAACACTGGATTCAGTCCTGGAGTGGACTGTATTGTGTTCCTCATCTGTGTCTGTGTAGCCACTATTTATACAGAAAGGAACTTCAACTCACTACAGAAGCACTTTTTATCTACCATGTGGATTGGGTTCATTTTAAGGGGAAGGGGAAGTCGTGGCCTAATGGTTAGAGAGGTTGACTCCTAACCCTAAGGTTGTGGGTTAGAGTCACCGGGCGGGCAATACCACTGACTGAGGTGCCCTTGAGCAAGGCCCGAACCCCCCCTAACTGCTCCCCGGGCACCACCCAGCATAAATGGCTGCCCACTGTTCGGGTGTCGTCGTCCGGTGTGTGTGTTCACTGCTGTGTGTGTGCACTTTGGATGGGTTAAATGCAGAGCACGAATTCTGAGTATGGGTCACCATACTCAGAATTCGTTGTAGCACATTTGTAGCACAATTCAAACCCGTCACTAATGGGATTTAAAAGCATATATTAAGACATAATTATTTATTGTCCTCATTCATTATGGGCTTGTACATTTTGACAGTGGCTGCCGCTGGAAAACAAATCCTAAACATCTTTTGGTGTCTGTAGTACAGAACAATTAAATGGAATCAATTTAACACACTTTTTTTCTGATATATTTTACATAATTTTTAAATGCTTGCATCAAGGGTTTTTTAGTGTAAAATTATTATTAATGCGATATATAGTGTTTTATTTTTTTTATTTTTTTATGTTTTTTTTTATTACAGACAAAAGAAACCTCTTCATGCAGTGTCGTTTGGGGTCCATCACTGTCCACCATTCATAGTTGTAAGAGGAATGTTTTCATCAGTGACCATGATGCAGCTCTCAATGAAAAGACACATGTGTGGGTCATAAGGTGGTTACATACATTGGGCCTCATTCATGAAACACAACCAGAACAAATTTTGTGTAAATCGTTCGTAAAGCCGTTCTGACGTAAACTTTCGAATTCATGAAAATGTTCGTATTTTCAAAAAGTTAGTTGTCATGAAAATGTTCGTATTTTCAAAAAGTTAGTTGATTGTGTAAATGGTGTGTAAAACGTTCTGTGATACTGAATTTTGATGCACTGCCATAATAATTACAAGTTAATTTGCCCTTGCCCTCTTATTTTTTTTTTTAATTTTTTTTTTTTATTATTATATATTTTATTATTGTTATTATTATTATATATTTATTTTATTTTATTTATTTTTTTTGTATATTTGTTTTTTTTTGTTTAAATGTTTACCCGTTATACCATGTATATTTGTCATATTTATGAATATGAGGGGACAGGACAAATACCTTAACATCCTACTTGTACAATGACTGCCTACACCAATGAAGAATTCAGTATTACTGGTTACTGCTTTATTATATTTAGTAAAATTTTTAAAAATTAGATACTAGTAGGCTAATACGTTGCCGCCGTTAATATTCCATACCATAGCAACGTGTCTCAGCTGGAAACACTGTGCAATTCAGTATTACTGGTTACCCACTCCACCCGTCGTTTTAAGGAGGAGCCTTGTAGATTTTTCAGCTGGCTAAAAACTCTTTGGTGGTCACACATTATTGAATATTTATGGTAAGGTGTATGGCCTAGTATTTTTTTGCATTTATGCAATATACTGGAGCCAAACCTGAGAAAGTAGACCAGTATCTGTTTCGGTCTCTTTTAAAGTGTTCAGTGTACTGTATATAATGAGTGGGCTTATTGTAGCACAATTCCCACCCAGACCACACTAATTTTCAAACCCTGGCTACGGCCATGGTGCCTTCCATTCCCACAATGTGTTTCTCCCTTTCACAGTCTGGCAGAAATGATGGGTGGTTCCAAAATACATGGTCACAAGACAGTAAAAGGGTGTACGGTTGCGGAGATGCAGGGGGAGTGGAGTCAACTTACCCAATGGCTCAACTTACCCCCACTCTCCCCTAACTTTAATGGTGAAGATGAGGCAGAAAGCAAGCTCAGAGAGAGTGAGGAGAGCCCACTCTTATCAAAACATCTACAATAAAGTCAATTATTACAGAGTGTACTGTCTTGTAACAACTATGAATAATTTATGATAACAAGCACCACCCTTGTTTTTTGTTTTGTTTTTTTTTTGGGGAAGGGGGCTTACTCGGAAAATGTCTGTCTACTGACCTACTCTGCTCTGGCTAATTTGGTTCTTCAAAAGAATTTGCAGATTTTAGTATATTTTGTTTATTTTGTTTGTGTTTGCTGTGTGTTATTTTGTTTTTCGAAAAGGGCAGATTAAAATATCTGGATTAATTTGTCTAAGAGTACAGCTGATTGGCTGGATTGGAAAGCAACGTAATGTCATCATAAAATAAAAAAAAGTCACCTGACAAAAAACTTAACACATTTCCAGACCTTTATAAGGAAATCAGCCAGTTGAGCAAAACTACATAAATGTTATAGATAAATTAAATGGGGAACGTTTTTTTTTTTTTTTTTTTTTTTTTTAGTGTTGTAATTAGCAATTCATGTAATTTTATCTTCAAAGCAGATGTTTTATGTGACAGCATTAATTAAAGTTTGTTAAGGGTCAAGATCAAGTTATCTGCATCTCTTGCGCTCCAACAAGCCACTTATCTTCAAAGCATTAATGCACCACTTAGATTAACTGTATAGCATGTGTGTAAGACTGTAATACAATTATAAAGTAATAATTTTATCAAGACTAAATCTTTCAATAAGTAATTCTGGCTGTGTCTATAGTTTTATAGATTACACAACATTATAATATCATTTTCAAATTAATTTTTAAATTATTATTATTTTAAATTATTGTCCCTGGATTAGTGGGGTACTCTTGTAATAAAGTAGAAGTGGCTGGGACAGATTTTAAGTATCAATTCCACTTAAAAAGTAGGGGGTGGGAATCACCAGAGGCCCCACGATACAATATTTTCAAGATACTTGTGTCACGATACATTATTATTGTGATTTTAAATATATTGTGATATTCTGCGATATACTGAAATTTATTATCTTTTTCCAATTTAAAATCACTTTCATTTATTCCATGGTCTGTTGGAATTCTTGATTCTGATTGGCAAGCAGATAAGCATTACGTAAGAGATAGCCTAATCAATGGCTTGCCGTGCATTATAGGATTTTAAATACACAACGTGGAGGCAAAGAACTACCCGACGTGAAGTGCATTTAAAATCCTTTAATGCACGCCAAGCCATTGATTATCCCACTTAGTCCATAGTCATTTTCCAGCATTGACAACTTAAAGCTGTTTATGATGTTAGCAGCGCAATATTTAACCGGAAGGGTGGAAATTAGAGTTATTTTCGTCAGTTACGGCTCATTAGCTCTAGCATTCTGTCCACTTAAAATCAGATACAGAGATGAAATAGTGCGGTAAGATCACATTTATTTGAATGAATTATAGCATTCTATTCTATAGCATAGAATTAAATCCTCTAAACTTAAAAAAGGTGTTGAATCAATTCAGTAGCTATATCACGTTCTCAACATCACTTATCGCGAGATCTTGTCATTCTCATGAAGGCTGTTGCAGACAGAAGACGGTCGTCAGCCATCCTGGTCAGCTTCTTCACAAAGAAATTTTCTCAGAATACAACTTTGGTAAGTAAAATATTTGTATTTATTGGCTCAACGTGTAAAATTACATATGTTGTCTAAGAAGAGTAAGTTTGGTTTAAAGAATCGTATTTTCTAGTTGTATGTATGCAAATGTTCGCTTTAATGGCACTCTAAAAGCTTAAAAATACAGGCTGATGTTCCATGAGTATTTTTCCATATAAATATTAAAACAAATGTTCTCCCATGCGGTACTGGCTGAATTTATATGAGAGAACGATAAAAAAACACAGTGTGGTATGTATTATTTGAGGCTTGGAGCCTATAGCTGCGTGCAGAAGACCGTTCAAACAGAAGCTTGAGAGGCGAGAGCGCAACGGATCACTGTATGGATTTAGAATGGCGGGAATAAAAAAAAAAAAATGACCTTCTTTAAACTTGACAGGGTACAGGCATCCATCAGAATATACATAGATGACAAATTATGGAAAAAACAAGATTACTAATCTATACCTGTCTCTCTCTTTTCTGCATGTTATAAAGGGAAGCGAATAGGCACCATATATCGCTCCTATAAGGGAAACGAATGAGCACCATATATGCGCACCTCCCTCTGAGTTCTTTTGCAGCACGTAACTTAAATTACATTTGATATTGCTGACATACAAACTTCGATCTTTCATATTTTTTCTGAAGTAGTCATTCAAGTGCCTTACCAGAACCCAGTGTAATGCTGCGTGATTATACGACCATAAGTAAATTGCATACGTTCAAAGCTATAGGTTTTTGAATAACAGTAATAATAGCATAGCTATATCTTGTATAAATAGCCATACCATAAGAATAGACACAAATGTGTTACATTTCCTTTTATTCTGTTATAATTCTGTGTTGTGTAATTTTAAAGCACCCACCTACTGCCGTTATAAAGCCTGGAAGAGCAAGGATCATATAATCCGGTTAGATTGCGTCTGAAAGAAAGAAAAGTCCTTACACACCTCACGATGCCATGAGGGGTAAGTAAAAACATGCAGTTTTGGGGTTAACTAACCCTTTAAGAGTCATGCTTTACTCTGGAACATGCAGTGCAACAGACTATTATTTAAAAGGAATACCTCTTTACACCAATATATTTTCAGATCATTATTAAAATGGTGGGACAGATTAGACTGAATTGCAAGCAGAACAGCTGCTCCCACCATGTGCTCTACAGCGGCAGGAATTGTACGTGGGGGGAGTGAATGTACAGCGCTCTCTCCACCATCAATACCACGACTGAGGTGCCCTTGAGCAAGGCACCGAACCCCCAACTG
>NC_056594.1:19279008-19311935 GCF_018340385.1 Cyprinus carpio | reverse complement strand
ATCACTTGAATTTTTCCTGATAATGAAATAACTTAAAATTGGGGTGCCTCACATAAATGAGAAATTTATCAAAAGAAATCTTGATATGTTTACTTTTAAACAAACCAATTCAAAATGAAAGCAAATACTCCCTGATTATGTAATCTGTGAAGGTTGCATTTCTCTCTAAAGGCACGTCCATGTGGAGAGAGTCAGCACCATGATGTCATCTTGCAACCAAGAAAATATTAGTTTATTAATAAATAATTAAAATGTCTCTTTTTCACAATTATTAGGCTACTCTGCCTGTGCTTTGTGGTAAACTTAATGCTTGTGCTTGAGTACAGAATATATTAAAGAGAGCATTGATTAGACTGTTAATTTAATATAAACGTATTATATATTAATATAATACGTTTATATTATATAATGTATATAAAATTAGTTGAATAATGACCTAAATGAACGACTACTAGTAACTAAAAAAAAATCTTACGTGGGGGGCAGCCCTATTAAATTCCATCTAGAAATCTTTGTTAAAGTTTTTAAAGCATTTTAACGTTGCATAAATTCTGCTTTCAGAAGAGATGACACATCCTTAACATTGATTTTTCCTCTGAAATACAAAAACTAAAATTCGCTAGGCATATTTAATTTTTTGAGAATGGTCAACCCTTCTCCGTTCTGCAGATATTGTTGCTTCTGGAGAATTGTTTGTGAGTCTGTAACACTTGGTATTTGGGTCATTCTACAGAAACGTCCATTTTTCTGTACCTAGCCTTTACAGAAATATTAAAATTCAAAAACACATTAGGGTTACAATTTTTTTATATATATACACATTTTAAAATAAAACAATGTGTTATTTGAACAATTAGACCTTCTTGCACCATCAATGTGGCAATTTTTGTTTTAATTAATTATAAAGAATTTCCAAGCACCACAAAACTGTTTGTCCCACAGCCATGTACAGAGGGAAAGTGCTTTATTTTGCAGTCAAAAACAAGTTTTTCTACCATTTCAAATACAATAAGTATTCATAACTATCAAATATATGATATAAATGGCATAATAAAATGCTGAATAAATATTATAAAATATATAATGAAACAGTGGTCCCCTGGAGTTGTGTCACTGGTGTGCTTTTGACAAAAATCTGTTATTTTGAAATAAAATCACACTGATGACATCACTTGACTTCCTCCTTTTCCTTATTTTCTAAAGATCTATAAAAAAGGCCCATGTTAAGTCCACTGTTTCTTTTCGTTATCAGAAATGTTATCATTCAACTCACGATTTCATATGAAGCTTTAGTTGACGCTTCTGGTATGACCTTTTATTGTTAGGATGTAAAAAAAAAAAAAAAAAAAAACCTATTTAAATAAAAAAAAAAAAAAAAAATTAGTGAGTATACCATGATTGAAACATATGGTTTGATAACCTTACAAGCAGCATTTGTAAAATGCATTTTTCATGAAAACTGTTACTGGTGTTAAAGTCCAGAGTGTTACCGTCCTTGGGTAAACAACAGTGAAGATCATATATCATGTCTTTATGAGCTCCACTGGTGATTAATGCTGGTCCCTTGTTGTTACCTGTGCTGTTGTACTGTACATTTCTGCCAATTTTCATTATTTTTCTGTCCCTCTGACTACATTTTGCTGAACCATAACACAATCTCAGCAGAACAAAAATATTTCCCCACTCCATTTAATATTGATACACCACACCGGTAACACTCTGTTGACAAACAAAAATGAGTACTGTGGTATGGAAATAATTGACACCAAAAAAATACTAAAAAGGACAACTAAGCTGTCATTTTATATGGTCTTCATAAAGTCAAAACAAGCGTAATCGACTAATGTGGTTAAAAGTTAAATGGTAAAACAACAATACCATACATTAAGACATTTTGCCAAAGTGCCAAAGTTTCTGTCAGAAGGAACAATTTACCAAATCTACAATAATGAGCCTATATACACATGTAGTCTTTTACTTTTGAATGATGTCGACTCTGTTTGGGATTTAGAAAAAACAAAGAGATGGCTTCCAATCTATTGGTAGATGGAATGACCTTGCTGTGGAGAATTTATATATTAGGCTGTTGGATCTGACAGAAATGTGAATCCAGGCGTATATGACCTCAAGGGAGGGACTATTGTAAGCTCTTATGGGTGGTGTTCTGCACGCTTAGTAAACAAACTCCAGTTAGTCCAAAATGCAGCAGATAGAGTTCTTACGAGAACCAGGTAAAGTTATGATCATATATAGCCCGGTCCTTGGTCAACACTGCACTGGCTCCCCTATCAAACATCGTTGGAGATTTTTAAAATCTTGCTTATTAGACTTATAAAAGTCCCTGAATCGGTTTAGCTACCTCAGTATCTTGTAACGAGTCTCTTGTTATATTATAGTCTCTCCACGTCCGATCCGTTCTCAAAAACTCTGGCAATTTGATAATACCTAGAATATCAATGTCAACTGCGCGGGCAGCCAGATCCTTCTCCTATTAGCGCCCCACAACTCTGGAATAACCTACCTAACATTGTTCGGGAGGCAGGAACCCCACACTCCGCGCACATTTTAAATTTAGATTAAAGACCAATCTCTTTAACCTGGCTTACACATAACATACTAATACAATTTTAATATCCAAATTCGTTTTTAAAGGATTTTAGGATGCATATGATTAGGTAATCCCGGAAAAACCGGGACACTTCCCCTTAACACCGATGTACTTGCTACATCGTTAGAAAGAATGGCATCTACGCTCATATAGTCTGTTTCTTCTCTTATTCGAGGTCCACACGTTAGCCACAGGATCCAGTCTGGATCCAAAGTCAGAGGGTCACTGCAAGTCACCCGGACCCAGTATGTATTCCAGCCCAGAAAAAAAATAAGCACCTAGAAAGGACCTTACAGCCCTGAAAGACAGCGGAGACCAGGACTAGAGCCCCAGGAGACAGATCCCCTGTAAAGACCCTTGTCTCAGACGACAACCGGGGACAATGACCACAGGAAACAGATGATCTTCTGCACATCATGACATTTTTGCTGCACTCCTGGAATTGAAACTGCTGGTTTCGTCTGGTCAGAGGAGAAAACTGCCCCCCCCAACTGAGCGCTGGTTTCTCACAAGGTTTTTTTTCTCCAATTCTCTCATGATGGAAGTTTTGGTTCCTTGCCGCTGTCGCCTCTGGCTTGCTTAGTTGGGGACACTTCATTTTACATGCGAGATCATTGACTTGATTGCAAATTATTGCACAGATACCATTTAAATAAACTGAACTTTAACTGTCATTTTTGTATTATTGACACACACTGTTTTCTAATTAATGTTGTTCATTTGCTTTGACGCCAATCTTTTTTGTTTTAAAGCAGCTATATAAATAAAGATGACTGATGATGAATCCGGGCTTCTAGAGTGCGGGACCAGTTTGGTTGTTGCACATGTGACCTTAATTTTCAATGGTGCGACAAAACAAAAAAAAAAAAAAATCTGAGGTCACACTGGTGCGACCGCGACTCTGAAAGCTCCCTGTGGTTTAACAAAACAGACACTACCAGCCCTGCATTTTCAGCCCAGCCCGAGGACCCAAACTTTTTACGCCCCTCGAAGCCGGGCTTCGGATAATCTTTTCAACATTCATAGGTCAGACACAGACCGGCCCTCCCTGCATGTTTTAGAATCACTTATCACTACGTTTTATATTTTAGACATCAAATCAATTCCCCGCTGGTGGAAAACATGGAACATGAGACAGTGTACCGCGACTGTCAAGAGCGGTCGACAGTGTTATTGTCCGCCAGCAGCAGTGCAGCTGAAAAGTTCTCATTCACATACAGCAAATAGGCTTACAGCTTGCACACAAAGCACCGGCAAAAGTTATTACTACGAGTTGAGCCGGATAAACGGCTGGACTGAAACGAGTATCCGGTACGGATAAAGCAGCTTTTGTGACGTAAAAGTATTATACGAGGTAATACGAGAGTCAATATCTCTGTGCTTCGGATTTGAATAAAAATTCTCATGGGTTGGGTGACCGTGTGCTGCGTTCTGTGATAGGCTAGTCACAGTGCCCCATCCCCTACACCCAGTACAGATTTTATTGTGGTGCTGTGTTCACTGAGAGAGAACAGCGCTCTCTCTCTCTCTTCTCTCTCTCCCTCAGTTCATCTCAGGTTCGCGGGACTTTTCCGTTACACGTTTAGGTGTCCTCAGCTTCAGGTTTGTTTTGTTTACTTTGGTTTGTTAGTAACTACTTTATTAACTCAGTAAAGTTTTGGTAAATGTGGGGTTGTTTAGACGTGGCGCTTGGTAGAATGGGACTCGCGTGCGTCTCTGCCTGTCCGAGAGATTTTTTTTCTTTTTTTTGTAAACGTCAGCTGGCTTAAAGCCCGAGAAGGTCAGACTGCACGATTTTTCAAAGTAGTCGGGTCACTGTTCCTTTTTCACACTGCATGACTATCTCGGCCAGCGCATTCAGTCGCTGCTGCTTTGTTCACACTGCACGTTGGATCGGCGACAGAAGGTTTCACACTGCATGACACTGCACGAGGAAGAATCGCCGACAAACTCTGTCTGGCACGCAAAACTATGTTTCACAACCAAACACACGCGAGATGTGACAAGGAAAACACACGCGCAATATCAAGCATGCACGACGGAAAGTTCTCAGCGTGAGACTGGGCTAGCTCAGATGAAACGTCAAAAACAGACACGGGTGCTCCTGCCAAATTTCTACTAATTTTTTCTTTCCATTTTCTTGTGGTCCACATAGACCGAGAAGGCGGCTTTTTCTGAAAAACGAAGCCATGCGTTTGCTGATATTGTGGTATATAACTCCCTCCCCGAACTACCCGATGCCTCAAAGCGCTGCTCTGTATTTTGCTCTATCATTGGCTGTCAGTCATCCGCCGACGTAGCTTTTCAGTCAAAAAACACTTTTCACACAGCATGATTTTGAATCGCCGACAGGTCCAGATATTTAGCATGCCAAATATCTCACGGGGCGTTCGGTGACTCGTCGGCGATTCTCTCAGGATCGCGTCTTTGCTCATTCACACTGCATGATTGTCACTCGCGTGAACGAGCAACGATTTGCCCTGTGATTTCGGGCATTTGTCTGCGATTTCTCAAAACCTGTCGGCGAGCAAAAAAAACTGGGCTAAAATCGTTGCAGGTCCCCCCCCCTGAAACGCGGCTTAACCCAGTTTTTTTGGACTTTCACGCACTGAGTGACACTTATGTTCTTGCTGTATTTCATAAAAAAATAAATAAAAAAGGTAGTTGTGGTATATAAAAACGATATTACAAATTAATTAGCTACACACACACATACCTGGTGTGGGAAATAAAAAAAATAAAAAAAGAAACCAAAAAAAAAAAAATCACACATGATTATAAAAAAAATTAAAAGTGTTTAAAAAAAGAAAGTTATGTTGAGAATTGAAAACTCTTGTTCTTACATTTTTAACTTCATAATTACAACCCGCATGTGTTGGTATTCATTTGTTGCAAAAACTTGTGTTCTGTATATAGTTCGTTTGTTTTATCGTGATCAAAACCATTGATCTGAAGCCTCAATGCTGATGCTGGCATGTAAATAGTTTTTCTAATCAGCAATAAATATAAACATTTTCTGATCAACCCCTATCAATTGCATGCTTAAAATAACATACCCCGGTTAAAGCCCCGCCTATTTTAAGTCAACCAGACCCACTTGACGGGCTTAAATCCCGCGCCCACTTTCCCCGGTTAGGCCCCGCCCCGAGTCCCGAGTACAGATACAGATACAGACTAATTCCCATATGGTTAACAGATACAGACCCAGATACAGATAATGCTGTACTCCCTCATCCCTAGTTATTACCATAAAGGTGGACAGGGGGGAAATAGTAAGGAGATATTTGAATATTTTATAAGAAAAACTACTAGTGTTTTCTGAGTCTGTGTCGCAAGGATGAAGTTGCTGATCCTGATTCGCCATCTCCTCAGATGGCGGCCTTTAGAGTGAAGTGCATCCTTACAGATTATGTGATTATAATGAAAGAGTTTTGATTTGTTTTATTTCGTTAAGTAGTCATTTAAAGATTTCTATAGATTTTATTTATCATGTCTGTGCGGCATGGTTTTTTGTTTTTACTGAGTTTTGGTTCATTTTTGTACTCCTATTAAAGGAAAAAAAAAAGACGAGACGGCGGCACAATGCGCATCATGGTTTGTTTTAATTTTTTATAGTCTTCTGCTAGTTTATTAAAGCATTAAAAAAAAAATGATCTGAACTGAAAAAATAACAGATAGGAGATTAAATAATAGCAGATTTGTCTCCATTTTAAATGAATAATAAAAACTGAGATGAAAAGATTTACTTAAGCCAGAATTTAAATTTTTACTATGGTAAAATTTAAAATGTTCAGCGATATCTTCAAATAGATTTTTTAATTTTGGCACACATTTTTTTTCCATATAAATTTTAATATGGTAACCTAATAAATTACTTGTACATTTGTGTTATGCTGAGCATGTGTGGAAAATATAATCAAAACCACGTTGTTTAAAAACTAACCCCCACTGTTTGTTTTACTTTGTGCCCCCCCGCGCTCCCTTATTGCTCTTAACTGTTTGAGCAAAAAATGATGAGGGGTATATCCACAAAAAAAAAAAAAAAAATTGCAAGTGATCACGCTGGGCGTACCCCCTCCGTGTCCCTGAAGTGTCTCCCCACAACAAACTATTGGATATAGCGCACATTTATCCTCTGGGTCTAACGTTTAAACATTGTTACATGCTTGAAACTGTTTTATATCTATGGATTTTTTATTTTTAGGGCGTGATGAGTGGATTTTGAGGAAGGCTAAATTTGATCAAACATATATTTAACAACAAAAAAAAAAAATGCTTCAAAACATTTTTCTAAATTAACTTAACTAAATGTAAACTAAAAAAACGAAAATTTAAAAATATAATCCACTTTGCTATTACCATACAAAAAACTGAACCATTTAAGTTTAATAGCTGAGACAGTAGTATAAGCTGTTTAGGGAGTGTTTTTTAGCTGTTCAAATCAGACCACTAGAGCATCCCTTCATTCAGACACAGTGGAAGATCTGATAAGAATCAGTGCAGAGGGGGTAAGTCTGGAAGATTTTTTGATGCTAGAGAGAGTGTGGCCAGCTGGTTAGCCAAAGGCCAAAGATCAAGAAGGCCAAACTACAGGAGCTGGCCATCTGAGGGGCATGTGACTGCAATGGAGGATAGTCCACTAAGAAATGTGAACTGCTGATAGCCATGAGATGTTCAGTTCGAAAGCCCTTAAAACACTTAATTTAGATTTCTTTTTATTTCATTTATCTTGAGATGTTTTAAGTTTAAAGCGTCAGTTTCAGCTCAGTGAAGCACTTTAAGCACCAAACATTTTTCAGTAAGTTACCTTTTTCTTGTAGAATTATGCTTTAAATAAAAAAATGTTATGTTGACCAGATTGTTAGTTAATCATTTAGGCATTTAAGTCAATATTGCCTATATGGACCGATTTAAAAAAAAAGTGAACTTGTAAAACTGCAGTGTTAAATGCGATGCAGTCGAAAATTTGGGTGCACCTAACTTTTGTGCTGGTGGACCTAAGAAAAAAAGTTTGGCGCACCAGTGCAAAAAGTTAGTCTAGAGCCCTGTGAATGTCACGTCAATAATGCTGGAATTACCCAATAATGACAACTAAAAAATGATTTTAGGCCTACATGATGTCTTGGGACAGTTTCTTATTACTGAAAAGATATTTTTACATTTGTATTCCAAAAAAGGACTGCAGTGTTGCGTGTACAATGAAAAACAGTGCAAAAACTGAAAACAGTCAAAGCAGCACACATTAAGAACAACAGTTTTTTTATCTCTTTGGCAGACGGGCATTTCTTTAAGCCAGTTTCTTTGACTCTCTCTCTCTCTCTCTCTCAGAGGTGCCTCAGGCCTAAACCTGCTCTCTGCAAGTTTGAAATGCTCATCAGATATTCTCCATATGAAAGAGCAAAGCACACCTTTATTTCAACCCCCACAAGCAATACAGAACTACACCCAAACCCCAACCCCCTACAGCTGGACTGAATTCAGTCACACTGGTTGCTTAGTGTAAAATGGACATGCTCTATCAAAAAAAAAAAAAAAAAACAAAAAAAAAATGGTGTAACATAAACCAGCGAACTGCAGAATCCAAACACTTCTGTGTTAATCATTTTTATATATTATTTTATTATTATCAACAAACAAAAAAAACAACACCACAATCCGGGGATTTCTGAAATTACTGACTACCTTCCCTCTACCACTGGACTATGGATTGATTAACTTGATAAACCAAACCTTTTCCATTGCGTGTTTGTGCACACAAGACAGATGCACTCTTCATTCATCTCACTTTGCAATAATAAAAATAACCATGTCATCAAGCAGATAATTCTTGTGTGTTTATTAATGCTGTTCTAAAAGTGTTCAAATGCTGATCGTATATGTATGTATATATATGTGTATATACACACACACATATATATACATACATATACGATATATATATATGTATATGTATATGTGTGTGTGTGTTTATGTGTGTATATATATATATATATATATATATATACTATATATAATATATATATATATATATATATTGAGAGAGAGAGAGAGAGAGAGAGATGAGCGAGGTTTTTTTTTTCTTTTCATATGAATGAAACTGCCAGTGAGCACGCTGCTTTTTGATGCTGCTTTTGAAGAATACTTTAGACTTATAGCCTAGCATCGATGATAATATAGCACCATTTATTTTTCAGCCTCACATAAAAATTATTAATGGAACAAAAACACATTTTTGCTGTAATAATTAATTATTAATTATTAAATAAAAAACCAAAGCGGAATAATATTAAAACGTCTTACTGCCATTATTAGCCCTTCATGGATTCAGTGTCCTTATATGTATTAAAGTGAAAGTGGAAAGTGACATGACATACAGCCAAGCATGGGTGACCCATACTCAGAATTCGTGCTCTGCATTAACCAAACCCATCCAAAGTGCACACACACCGCACTCCCGGAGCAGTGGGCAGCCATTTATGCTGCGGGTGCCCGGGGAGCAGTTGGGGGTTCGTGTGCCTTGCTCAAAGGGCACCTCAGTCGTGGTATTGCGAGCCCGAGACCCCGAACCCACAACCTTAGGGTTAGGAGTCAAACTTTCTAACCATCTAAGCCACGACTTGGCCCCATATTATATGTGTAGCTTATTGTGAATACAAAAACCATCAGTTTCTGAAACGGGTAAAGCTAAACTGCACCTGCTTTTAGAGCTTTGCATTTCGGCAATTACAAAATTTGCAAACTTTTGCGAAAATTGTGGAGTTTTTTGCTTGATTTTGTAATAAATTCAAACGATCGCAGAATCGCAAAATCCTGGAGGGACTGGTTAGCCAGAGACTTACAGCTGCACTGAACACACAACATACAAAACTACGGTATTTTGTGAATAAGCTACAGAGTTTGAAGTTTGTTTTTGCAGGATGTCCAACAAACTGAATGTAGATGGGCATTATGCAAATTAAGAATTTTGTGACGTGAAATTCACAGAATGGTATTCAAATTTAAAATGACTCGTTTTCAGCGGTTCAGAGTCGACTTTTTTTTTTTTCTTTTGAGAGACAATAAACTTTATGATGCCTTTTACAAACTTTGCAGATTGTTTACATTTATATACAGTACAGCTGCAATTACACACATTACAGACCACCAATGTTGTACCCAACTTGTGTAATGTGCCATTAATTGTTTAATAATAATGTGCTATAGAGTGCTGCAGTGATGAGGTAGTTTTGTAGGCCAAACCCCGGAAAAATTAGCAACACCCCTGGTTCCACTGACCAAAAACCCAACAGGATTTTTCTATTGGCCATTTGGGTTATTGCAGAAAACAAGCTCTGTCAACAACAAAAGTTTTGGAATCCTGCATGTTTGTTCATAAAATTATCTTCACAAAATGAAGACATATCTTATGAAGTCAGTATGGTGGGCTAGTTCTAAACACTTTTTAGGTGGGTTTCAGTTCTAAACACTTTTACTTAAGTCGCAAATTTTAGGAATTGAGGCTTGCTTGACAAATATTCATAAAAGACTTGACTGGGGACTTGAATATTCATGACTTAAGCCTTGACTCGGACTTGAGAAAAATGACTTGAAATAACTTCAATTAATTTAATGTATTTATTGTCTTACCGTCTTTCGTTCAAATCAGTTGTTTTGAATGCACTGCAACCTAATCAACTGACGCAGCAGGCAAAGCAGAAGCGGACCGCAGTGTTGCCAACTTAGCGACTGTCGATAGATTTCAAAAAAGGCTCCTAGCTACAAATCTAGCAACTTCTTGGAAAAACATTATTTAGTTTCTGAAACTCACCGGTACTGCCGCACGAACGCGAGGTCTCTTTCCCAGCGCACGTGCACCTCTCTCTGCATCTGATCTGTTCAGAGAGCGGCTGAGAGGAGCAGCGCTTTAGGTTAAACAAGATATTCTATCCCTTCTAACTCTATTTTACATGCAAATATAGCCGAAATCACAGCACTTTATCTTATGTGTATTTGATTTCATTAGAGGACATCATGATTATGAATCAGGTTTTTTGTGCATATTAACATCTAACGAGAGCTGGTAGTCTTAATGGGCCACTTTCAGTCAATTTCATATTCATCCCTGTTGTCTTACAACAGAAACAGAAAAATATACCCAGTGAAAAACAGTTTTATTTAAATATGGCTGCATTAAAATACAGTTTGTGAGCAGTATCAAATGTATTTTTTTGGCAAGTGGAATGCATTGTAAAGGGTTATTCACTGTTTATAGTAAGGAAATGTCAGCTTTTTTTTTATAAGGAAATGCTTTTTGTTTATAAGGAAATGCTTTTTGGGGGCAGTAGCATGTGTACAGTGTATTGTCTAATAATTGGTCTTCAGAATTAAAAGAAAAAAAAAAAACATACAGAACCCAACCGTGCATACACACACCAAAAAAAATAAATAAAGCTGCAAGCAGGGATGAACGGGCCCTCGCACCCGGGCTCACCGCCAGGTGGGTGGCTTTTTTTTGTTAAAAAACAGCGAACGGCGAGAAATATGGCCGTTTAATGTGGTAAATATAGGATAAGAGGAATATGTCAAAGTCATTTATAGTGCCAAATCTTCCTGCTGCCAGCTGGTGGGCGCTATGACTATAACTGGAAATTTTGTCATGTAGATTTCTTTAGTCCAGCACTTTTATCAAGCATATTGAAATTTTAGTGCAGGACTGAACATGGAACGATTGAGTTAGTATAAAGCATTATGGTGTGTCCTATTGCCAACAGGTGGCGCTATGATTATAATTGAACATTGGCCTTTAGATGTCTTCAGGCCATGACTCTTTTCCAAATATCTGAAGTTTGGTGTGCACATTGGACCATTGCCATGTGTTTAAGTTGTAGTTGTAAAACAAGCCATTTCTTGTTGCCAGCAGGTGGTGCTATGATGTTATAGTGAAAATATTGACCTTCAGATGTGTTCAGGCCAGGACTCTTATCAAACATGTGAAAGTTTGGGCAAGATCGGACATTTTATGCCTGAGTTACAATAAACATGTGAAGTTTGGGGCAGATTTGGACATTGTATGTCTGAGATATAGCAAACTTATTTTTTTTTATGGCGAAATATCGAAAAATTCATCAGGCCGCCACGGACATGCCCTTCAACGAAAACTCTAGATCTCCTTCGCCGCAATTTAACATCGCAAAGGCCTGTTAGATTAGGCATACCAAATTTGGTGTTGATCTGAATAAATCTCTAGGAGGAGTTCGTTAAAATACAAGGCATTCAAATGACCAAAATGATGCAATATTTGCTCAAAAATAAAAATAAACCAAATTCCTGTTGAGTTTCGATATTGCTCCAAAGAGTCTTTTTTGTAGGTACTGATGCTTTACATACAGTATGTATGCCAATTTCCGTGCATGTACGTGAAACGTAGCTTGAGGGCTGCTGATTTTTTTTTTAGAATAGGGTGGCGCTGTTGAGCCATTTTGCCACCCACCCTCTTTCTGAAACCTATATCCGACGTAAATTTTCACCAGGTCTGACGCGTAGTGCAAAGTTTCATGACTTTTCGAGCATGTTTAGGCCCTCAAAAATGCTATTCATTTTGGAGAAGGAGAAGGAGAAGGAGAAGAAGGAGAAGGAGAAGGAGAAGGAGAAGGAGAAGGAGAAGAAACGAAGCAGATACAAGAGGGTCCTCACACCATCAGTGCTTGGGCCCTAAAAAACCTGCAAGCACAACCATGCACACATACACGTGCACACACATTCACTCCAACAAATATTAATACATCACACTCACTCAAATCACCTCTCTCTCTCTTTTCCCTCACACACCACACACACACACACACCACCACATTAATAATGTAAAATTTATAAACAGGTGCAAGGTTTGTATGATTCAATTATTAATATTTTTTTCTTGTTGTTGTTGTTATTCTTTTGTTAAAAAAGGAAGGGATCTAACTTAAAGGGATACCCACACCAAAATGAAAATTGTCCATTAATCACATTACCCCCACACTGAAGACCATACAAAGTTTGAGTTCATCTCATATTCTTCAAAAATGGTGCTACACTAATGCGGAGAGACAAATAGGAGATGGATTGTTGATTATGGTCATTATTTTTGTTTTCTTTGTGTACAAAAAGTATTCTCGTCACTACATAATGTTACGGTTGAACCACTGATGGCAGATGCACTATTCTGACAATGTTCTTTCATTCCATACTTTTCTGGACCTTGACAGTGTAACCTTACTTGGGCAGTCTACGGGACAGTCACAAGCCTCCCGGTTTTCATCCAAAATATCTTAATTGTGTTTCCCAAAAGACGAACAAAACTTTTACGGGTTAGGAACTACATGGGGTAAGTGAATTAATGACAAAATTTTAAATTTTGGGATGGAGTATCCTTTTAATGATGTGTTCATGTCCCATAAAGGTGATGCCTGTTTAAAGAATGCCATTTGGTGGCATAGAAACCATTTTACAGGAATTGTTTAATACTTTTTCATGTTTTTTTCTTCAATGTGTGTGAGGGATATTGAAACAGCTGTACCAAATACTTTTCATGCTTTTTTATGTTGGACTAATTTTAGTTACATTTACATCTTAGGCTATGTAGTATTTTTAATTTTTATTTATTTATTTTAGATTTTTATTGTATTAATATAACTCCGCTGTATGTGGACACTTTTTGAGTAGAAGAAATACATATTGCAATTTTGTTTTGTTCCAAATAAAACTCCCATTGTCCATAACATTCTGGTGTAGTAGTTTAAATTATTTTTGTATTATAATAAATTCAGTTTTAAAATCATCGAACATTTGTATGACTTGACAGTGACTTGAATGAACCAAGCTATGACTTGAATTTGAGTTATTTGACAAAAGCAGTGACTTCACTTGACTTCCTTGATTCCTCACAAAAAATTGAATTGGACTTGCTTGGTGTCACGGTTCATGAATGCACCATCTCCTGCTGGTTTGTTGTGACGTCATGTTAATTGTTTCATGTGGGGGTTGGGTTACCGCGATCGGAGCGCCCCGATCAGCAGGCAGGTGCAGCTCGTTACAGCAGCCTATGTAATGCCCCGTCTTTCGGTCTCTTGTTTGTCAGATCGTTGTGTGAGGTCCGCGTGGTGTTTGTCTGTTCATGATTCAACCTTTCCTGCTTCATGCTCTGTTTCCTGTTTGGTCGTCTCTGGATTAATGGCCATCATTACGGGATAACCTCGCCTTCACCAACTCCACCAACGCACTCAAGGGGGACTGTTAATTCCATCACTATCTCCACCCAACGCACTCAGGGGAATTGCATTAGGTCTTTCACCAGCCACGTCCAATCATCGCACTCTAGGGAATCTACTCACCTCCCCTGTGCTGCCATATTCGGGTGAGCCTAAACTATTGTAGAGCTTTCTTAACCCGCTGTGACATGCACTTTTTCCCTCCAACCCAGAACCTTCGCCAACGAGAAGGGCCAAGGTGGTGGCAGTTTTAGGTACACACATTGCTCACTGGGGAGGGCGGCGGCATTATGGGGAACGGGCCGGCGGGTGTGGGAGAACCAGGATCCCATGCTGCGCCTCGTTTCAGTCACTCTCCGGCAAAATGAGAAACGGGTCTTTTTTGATCGGGCCGTCGCCGGGAGGGATGCTGGCCCAGGAAGCTCGCGGAACCCTACGGCAGCACACAAAGGATCCGTCTCGGACTATTCCATCGAGTTCCGAACCCTGGCGGGTAGTTTTTGTTGGGGTGTCATTTGGAACTGGACGAGGAGGCGCAGTGGGACATAGTTTCCTGCATGGGCTGGCTTGACCGCGTCCCCAGAAGGAGATCTACGCCCCTGGACCTCCCTACTTCACTGAATGGCCTCATCGAACTGGCTTTGCAGGGTCGACGCACGGCTCTTGATGCGGATGGAGAGGCGGGAGCTTACCCAGTTCCAACATCGTGGTCCCAGCCGAACGTGCGGTCCAGTGGCGGGGGCGCGGGGTCCCAGCCCCCTCCTAACGATCACGAGACCCATGTGCAGGTAGGGCGAGCTCGGCTGTTTCCCAGGAGGAAGAAGGAGAGGCGGAGGTCCCTGGGCCTTTTTCTCTATTGCGGGGGAACCGGGCACCATGCTTACACCTGCCCCCCGGGTAAAAAGGACCAGGCCCGGTAGTACGTATGAGGCGACTACTATCGGGTGGGATCTCTGCCGAGAAGACCATCATCATCCACGCTCCTTTCCGGTAAGGCTAAGGTGGGCAGCACAGACCCCCCACAACTGTCAAGCAACACCAAGCACTACTGGACTCAGGGGCAGAAGGTTAATTTCATGGACAACCACACTGGCACAAACCCGTCTTTCCACATTCCTCTCAGACCCCTTCCGCACCACATCACGGTTTCACGCCCTCAATGGATAGAAGCTTCCGGTCATATCTCACTGCACTGAAGACATCACCCCTCATCACCTCTGGCAATCACTCTGAAACCATTTCATTCCACATCCTTGACTCCCCTCTGGCACCCATAGTCCCTTGGTCACCCCTGGCTCCCTCCTCCACAACCCCGAAAGTAGACTGGGTCTTCAAATAACATATTAACTTGGTGTGTCAAGGATGTCACGAGTCTTGTTTAGTGTCTGCCTGTCCATCTGTTTCTATGTCTGTGTTGCAGGAGGAGGCGGTGGATTTGTCTAACGTGCCCGCGGAGTACCTCCACCTGAAGGAAGTGTTCAGTAAGTCCTCGTGCTGCTTCTCTTCCTCCCGCATCGTCCCTACGACTGTGCTATAGAATTACTGTCGGGTAAGTCTCCGCCTAAGGGCAAATTATATTCACTTTCGGTTCCAGAGAGGGAGGCTATAGAGAAATATATTTCTGATTCTCTAGCTTCCAGGTTCATCCGCCCTTCCTCTTCTCCAGCGGGGGCGGGGGTTCTTTTTTTTTGGGAATGAAGGACGGCTCACTGCGACCTTGTATTGATTACCGGGGACTGAACGACATCACGGTCAAGAAATACTTATCCTTTGCCGTTGATGTCTATGGCCTTCGAGAGGTTGCAGGGAGCGTCAATTTTCACAAAACTGGACTTACGTAATGCTTATCATTTGGTCCGCACAATACAGGGAGGGGAGTGAATGGAAGACCGCTTTTTAATAACCCCAAGGGGGCACTTTGAATATTTTGGTCATGCCCTTCGGGCTTTCCAACTCCCCAGCAGTCTTCCAGGCACTCGTCAACGACGTGCTGCGAGATATGATTGATCAGTTCATATATGTTTACCTGGACGACATATTGATTTTTTCCTTTCTTCTCTCCAGGAACATGTGCAGCACGTGCGACGAGTGCTTCAGAGGTTGCTAGAGAATGGGCTTTTTGTCAAGGCGGAGAAATGCGAGTTTCATGCACAGCCTTCCGGTTTCCATTTTTTGAGGTATATCGTGTCGACTGAGGGAATACGCATGGATCCCGAGAAAGTTAAGGCTGTAGGTAGAGTGGCCAAGTCCAGATTCCACCCGTAAGGCCCTACAGAGGTTTCTGGGGTTCGCCAACTGTTCGTGTCGGCGGTTTTATTTCGCAACTTCAGCCACAACTAGCCGCACCTCTGACCGCCCTTGACCTCCACCAAGACTATGTTCAGGTGGTCAGACAACAGTCGAGGCTGTGTTTGCCAAACTGAAGAGCTGCTTTTGTTTCAGCCCCCAATCTTGATAACCCCTGAACCCATCACGGTCAGTTTGTGGTGGAGGTCGATGCATCGGAGGTGGGGGTAGGAGCGGTGTTATCTCAGCGTTCTTCCTCAGATGACAAGGTCCACCCATGTGCCTATTTTTCTTATCGTTTATCTCCAGCCGAACGAAATTACGATATTGGTAACCGAGAGTTATGTTGGAAGGTCAAGATGGCATTGGAGGAGTGGCGCCACTGGTTTAGAGGGTTCGGGGGTTCCTTTTATTGTATGGACTGACCACAAGAACTTAGAATATATTAGTACGGCTAAAAGGTTGAACTCCAGGCAGGCTCGGTGGGGCACTTTTTTTCCCGGACGTTTTGATTTTACTATCTCGTACCGCCCGGGTTTCCAAAAATATTAAACCCGATTCTTTATCAGTGCTCCTGTAGCTCAAGTGGTAGAGCATTGCGTTACGAAGCGCAAGGTTTGGGGTTTTCGATTCCCCAAGGGAACACATGATAGGTAAAAAATTGTAGCCTGAATGCACTGTAAGTCGCTTTGGATAAAAGCGTCTGCTAAATGCATAAATTTAATTTAATTTAATTTAAATTTAATTTTAAATTTATCACGTATTTTTGACCGTTCCGATCGCCCGTCCACTCCCGAGTGTATTCTTCCTGAGACATTAGTGGTCTCCACACTCACATGGGAGATCGAATCAAAGGTTAAAACAGCCTTAGAAGGGGTAATGCCTCCGCCCGGGTGCCCACCGAATCGCTTTATTTGTGCCGGAGGGATTACGGTCCAACGTTATCCAGTCCACTGGGGACATTGTTCTAATGTGGCTTTTGCCATCCAGGAGTTAACCGTACTAAGTTTTTGGTCAAGCAACGATTCTGGTGGCCATTGATGGCTCGCGACATTCACAGTTTTGTGTTGGCTTGCTCGGGTTTGTGCCACTGGTAAGACTTCCAATCGACCCCCTGATGGGTTACTTCAACCGCTGCCGGTGCCTTTGAGACCCTGGTCCCCACATCGCTCTAGATTTTATCACCGCCCTCCCAGGGCAAACACTGTAGTTTTGACCGTGGTGGACCGGTTCTCGAAGGCGGCCCACTTTATTCCCTTGCCCAAATTACCCTCAGCCAAGGAGACAGCGGTGGCCGTTGTAGATCATATCTTTCGGTTACATGGCCTCCCGATAGACGTGGTGTCCGACAGGGGACCCCAATTTTGTGTCCAAATTTTTTGGGGGAGAGTTCTGTAGATTACTGGGGGGGTGACTGTAAGTCTGTCCTCAGGGTTTCATCCCCAGAGCAATGGTCAAACCGAAAGAGCCAACCAAGATTTGGAAAGGGTGTTGCGATGTTTGGTTTCCAAGAAAGAATCCTTCCTCCTGGAGCCAACAATTGTCGACGGTGGAGTACGCCCACAATACCTTACCCATATCAGCTACGGGCCTATCACCATTTGAATGTGGTGTAGGTTACCAGCCACCTGTTTTTTCCCAGTCTGGAATCCAAAGTCGCGGTCCCCCCCCAGTTCCGTTCACGCCTTCGTCCAGAGGTGTCACCGCACTTGGACTAGAGCAGCCCGCGAGACTCTACTCCAAGTGGGGGGGCGCGCACCAAGGCTAAAGCCGATCGCCACCGGTCTAGGGCCTCCCGTATACGTCGTGGGTCAAAAAGTGTGGCTTTCTACTAAGAATATTCCTCTCCGCTCCGTACCTAATAAATTGGCTCCCAAATTTATTGGCCCGTTTACTGTCACCAAGATCATTAACCCGGTGGCAGTCCACCTCAAACTCCCTCCTGCGTACAGGAGAATTCATCCCGCCTTTCATGTGTCTAAAATAAAGCACGTTTTTCATTCCCCTATTAAATCCGCCTACCCCGGTCCCCCCCCCCCCCGCCGCGACTCGTAGATGGGGAGACCACTTATTCGGTCAATCGCATTCTGGACTCTAGACCGGAGGGGACGCGGTTTCCAGTACTTGGTGGACTGGGAAGGTTACGGTCCGGAGGAGAGAAAGTTGGGTACCTGCTAGGGACATCCTGGATCACTCTCTTATCGATGATTACAATCGACAGGTAAGGGGTTCTGTGGATGCCAGGAGGCGTCCTTAGGAGGAGGGGGTACGGTCACGGTTTTCATGAATGCACCGTCTCCTGCTGGTTTGTTGTGACGTCATGTTAATTGTTTCACGTGGGTGTTACCGCTGATCAGCGGCAGGTGCAGCTTGTTACAGCAGCCTATTTAATGCCCGGTCTTTCGTCTCTTGTGTTGTCAGATCGTTGTGTGAGGTCCACGTGGTGTGTTTTGTCTGTTCGTGATTCAACGTTCCTGCTTCATGCTCTGTTTCCTGTTTGGTCGTCTCTGGATTAATGCCATGATTACGGATACCAACACACTCCACCAACGCACTCAAGGAGAGGGTTAGTTCATCACCATCTCCACCAATGCACTCAAGGGAATTGTTAGGTCTTATCCACGTCCATCATCGCACTCTAGGGAATCTACTCACCTGTCTGTGCTGCCACCGAAGTCCCTGCGTCATTCTCCAAGAGCCATTCATCATCACATATTCTTAATAAACATCATTATTACTTGCAGTTGCCTCCTGTCCTTTATCACGCCGTGACAGCTTGAGACTTTAAGGTTAAGACTTGAGACTTACTTGTGGCTTGCACATGTGTGACTTACTCCCACCTCTGGTGGGCTATATACAGTAGTCCCACTTAGCCACTTGTTTGGCAACCATTTTTTGGAAGACACACACAAAAAAAAGTAACAATAAGTGGGGTATTACTGTATGTTGTAGAATGAAAGATGAAAATATCTTGAGACTGTATTAACCACAGGCCTTATTTCAGACATTTAAGCAAAAACCTATTCTAAAAAAACCCATTGACATTTTGCTGATGGAAACCAGAAGTGCAAAACATTTTTTATTTATTTTCCAGGTTTTATTATTTATTCCGGCAGCTCACTATCAGCTGAGTACTAATGAGTCATGACCTCTGCATTCAAGTGATATGTAATATTACTGAATGTTCAAGGCGGCTAAACACAAAACCTACCATCATATTTGTAATTTGAAATATATTCCTCAAGAAGTATCTCTGAACAGTCACTTGGCCTCCTCTGTGAAAAACACACACACGCAAAAAAAAAAAAAAAAAATAAAAAAATAATAATAAGATGAAGAAGAAGAGTTTTTTTGATATTATATATATATAGATATATATATATATATATATTATATATATATATATATATAACATGCTGTAAATTAGTTAAGCAATACACAGCGTGTGTATGAAACAGGGGCGTAGAATTAGGGTGGGGGACACCAGGGACGTGTCCTACCAATATCCAGCGAGTGCTTAACTGTCCCTAGCAATAATTTTGATCAAACATTTAAATATTTGGATGTGTTTTTGTAATTTCGGATGCATCTGAAATGACATACTATTGATATTACCTAAGAAGTTTTATGTAGAAAACTGTGCGCTTTCAAGGATGCGCATTTAATACATGGCGAATATAATAGTTCACCGGAGAGGAGAAGCGCAGCGGCGCAATTAGAACAACTCACGGGTATTTTACCCAATTCAAAGACAGCAGTCCAAACACAGTTAATATAGAAGTTCACTTCAGGATTTAACAAAGTTGCATCGATGAGTTTGAAGTTTTTTGAAGGTGTTTGTCAAAACAGAGCAAACGGAAAGAGAAAGCGCAATCTATGGCTATTATTAGCTCCCAATATACAGACCGAAAAAGGTTGTGAGTTTAAGATACACAATCTTCGGAGCTCACCTCAATCCGATCTTTTTTTTTCTTCGTCTCAAGAAATATCCACGTCCGCATGAAACCGCCAAAACCATGTAGTATACATGCCAGATCAGCATTTGGCGCTGTAATTCTGCCACAGAGATACACTAAAAACGGAGAAGAAGACGACTATGCTCATAAACCTTGCGCGTGGTACACAAAAGAACGTGGGAACAATACATTTATTAATCTGTGTTAATGTTAGTTAATAAAAAGACAATCGTTCAGTGTTTGTTTTTGTTGCTGTTACATGACGTAGCGGTGTCTGATTAGGGCGAGACGTGGGCTGATGACTTCATCATTTCAGAAAATATACGGATTCGCTGCCCAGACGAAAACGCATAGGCAGCGTTTTCAAATGTATCAACTCTGGGGGACCCGGTTTCAAAAAACATCGGTTTCACTCTCCCAAAACGCCGGATGGATTCCGTGTGGACGAAAACGCCTATCCGATAAAAAAAATTGTGCGACGGAAAAAAAGGAAAATCTCAGAAATTTGTTGTTTCCCTCTCAAACGTGATTGGATTGTGCAGGCGCCACTGATTGGGACACAGCCTATCAGCAATCACATTCAGCTATCCGCCAAAGACTTCATGACATCTGATTGAATTGAAGTACAGTACACACACACACACACAGAGAGAGAGGGAGTTGTCAAACATAGATTGTGTGTGTGAGAATGGTGTTATTCAGCTGAAAGTATTTTCTCCTGCCTTTGCCTGTATGTCTGTGAGAGGAAGGGGCTTAATACTCTCACTCAAATGAGCTGAATTTTATTTTTCCTTCTTTGTACGCTGACCTACACACAGCTGATTTTAGCTGATTTTTCTTTAATCATTATTATTTTCTCTTCTATGCTGCGTGTATAACACAGTCAGGTTCAGAGGGTGTGTCAGAACATGCTATATTGCCTTCTTTGCTGTTTTAGGTTTATTGATTTGATTGATGAAAAAAAACAGAGAAACTCACATGTACACAACACAAGTTCTTAGCTGAATTTTCTTTTCTGATATTACACATTAATGTAATCTGAGCATTTTCTTTTATGTTCTTGGAGTATGCGGTTTGGTGTTTTTAACACAGTCAGGTTCAAATATGGGTGCAAAAAATTCCATTAAAACTCTAGCAGAGGTTTGTCAGAGCGTTGCCATTGTGCGCAAGTGAGAAATGTTAAATAAAGCAACATGGTAAAAAGATGAAAATGACTTCCTTTTACATTCTCCAAGGTATTAACATTAAAATTTTTCATCATAACTCCATGTAGGACGTTTATGTACATAAATGTAAGCACTGTGGCAGTAGTAATGCAATATTTAGAAAATGTACTCTTGTACTCTTGATACTCAAGTACTTTTTAAAAACAAGTACTTCAGTACTTTTACTTTAGTAGACATCTGACTGTAGTACTTGTACTTGAGTAAAATTTAGCAAGGGGTATCTGTACTTTTACTCATGTAATAAAGCTGTGTACTCTGTCCGCCTCTGTAAATATATATCCTTTTAGCATCATGAAAAAAAAAAAAGTAAATTCTGAATGCATTACAGATAGTCTAGTACAGGGGTCGGCAACCTACGGCATGCCATGCCGACAGTGGCACGCAGATGGATAATCGCTGGCATGTCAGCAATAGGGAAAACTGCATACTGACGTACATTTTGAAATAATAACTTCTCATAGTCACACTGCCTGCGGGGTTTACTGTTGACAGAAGCAGAGCACGAAGAGTCAGTTTAATTTTAAAAAGAGAGCGAGGTAAGATGAAGCTGCAAATTATTTAATATTAGTCAACTTTTAACAATACGTTTATGATAGAAATGTTAAATGACCGACAGCTATATCCAGTGACGCAAACTACTCTAATTTTATTTTATCTCTCGAAAAATGGCCATTTGAGAGCAGCAGATTTTGAGAGCAAAATTGTCTGCGTCTGTCTCTACAAAAATATGAAGCCGAGTTTAGTTTCTTAAAAACAGCGATTTTACACCCCTCCTTGCTGAGAGATTCAGCATCCATTAATAAAAGTCGCATCATGGCAGCGCTGACAACAAGTTTTATGAGCTTCTGAATGTTACTTTTTGTACAGCACAATCTCAGATCTGTGTGCCACTGTTGTGTGTGGTGCGCATGCACATTAATGTAGCGTATTAATATAGAACTGCAATTAAACTGAATGGTTTTCATGCATTGGCCTTGTCACATACACATACAGTGATGTTCAGTGCGGTCACACTGTATATCTGTTACTTAAAAACCTTTTTGAAAAGTTAAACCCTCTGGAGTCGGCTAACGCGGGTATGCGTTTTGTGTGCATATTCTCCTGATAAGACCGAAAATAACTTAAATTACACTTTCAGTTTTGATCGCACAGATAAGAACAATACGTCAATCGAATCTGTAAACGGTCTACTTTTATTTGTATACACACATAATAACAACAAAACTTTGTGCATTTATAAAATAAAGAAAACAACGAGTGCGCTGTCTGCTGCCTTGGTTCTGCGTGATCTTCATTTAGAAACGTGTCATTACAATGATCTGTAACTCAGCAAATACTCAACACAGAGACATGATAGATCTATAGATAGATCTATAGAAAGCTTGACATGTCTACTTTTAAACTGAGCAAGTCTTATCGAAAAAGAAATATTTCTGTGATAAAGTAATCCAAGCCGAGCGCACTATTGGTATTACAATCGTCTACGTGAAGCTCGCTGCGGGTAAACCGACCACATCAGAGCCAACAAAGCAGCAAGACTGTACTTCACGGTTTTTAAAATGTTTTACTGTTCGCTTCACGCTGTGGAGGAATAAAGACATAATTCACCCAATAAGACCGCTGAGAAGAATTAGATTTGGATTACCTCAGAAAGAAGAATGAAGGGGCTTGACCCAGAGATCATAAACATGAGTATTTTTAATATTAATCTACTTGTATTAGTTTTCATATAACTTGTACACATTTTACTAGTTAGACTTTTTCCAAAACATAATCCCTGACTAAATGTATAATCAAGTGAAACATTATGAAGTTTCATTTACATCATCTCAATGTTTTCACGATGCCAGGATTTTCTAATGTATAACATAGACAGCAATAAGATATAAAAGTAATATGAGGTACGTTGCCAGGTATGTGATGTTCATTTATATATTTCAACATGACACAATACCAGTCAAAACGTTTTGAACAGTAAGATTTTTTAATGTTTTTGTAAAAGAATTCTCTTCTGCTGACCAAGCCTGCATTTATTTGATACCAAAATACAGAGTTGCATTTGCTAAAGTAGTAATATTGAGAAATATTTTTACTATTTTAAATAACTGCTTTCTATTTGAATATATTTTAAAATTAAATTTATTCCTGTGATCAAAGCTAAATTTTCAGCATCATTACTCCAGTCTTACTCCAAGTGTAGCAATATACACTATACCATTCAAAAGCTGGGAGTCAGTACATATAGAAATTAAAACTTTTATTTATCATTAAGTGATGATAAATGATAAATACAATAATCATGTTACAAACTATGCTGTTCTTTCAATAAATCAAAAAATATATAATAATAATAATAATAATAATAAATGTTTTTTGAGTAGCAAATCAGAATATTAGAATGATCTCTGAAGGATTGACTGAAGTAATGATGCTAAAAATTCAGCTTTGAAAATCAGCTTTGATTTCTCCTAATAAAACTGTTTATCTGCACTCGCAAGTGAATCTCAAGTTATTTTGTGATTTTGTGGATAATTAAATTCTAAAACTACAAACATAAAAATATACATAAATTTATTTGTGTCCTCGCATTCTTTATTGTAACTCTTCCCTCTCAGCCACATACGTAACGAAAGGCTCATTATGCAGCTCGTTATGGGGGCCTTTGTCTTCTCAGGTGTGAATCCACACAATATTCATGGTCAATCATGCCTACTCGCAATATGCCCTTTCAAAAACAAAAGCTGTCTTATTAGAAACAAAAAATTTTTTATCAATCTATTGTTTTCTGTGAGCGAGTAAACAAGATGATTTCATATCATTTTGAAAGAAAAAAATCTAGGCTAAGTCTGCGCCTCTGTTGTTACATGACAGGGAGCTAACTAACGGGGAAAAAATGTAAAAGAGATGAGAGAGAGATGAAGAAAAGAACTCTGTTAAACAGGGCTCTCGACATCAACACTTGAGTTTTATATTTATAACATACGATACAGTTAAGTAACATTACACCGAACGACCAAGAATGCCATTTTTCCCGAAATATCCTGAATAAAACCATCAAGATTGAAAATGTGACACTGATTTCATACAACAGTTCAGTAAACTGTATTAAAAAAGTAGTTACAATTAAATCACTTACATTTTATACGCAATATTATCTGTTTTTTGTTTCAGCGAATATAGTTCCCAACAACATCACAGCACAACTATGGTGCATTTCACGAGAAATGAATCGTGTTTTCATTACTGAATGATTCAGGGTTTTGAACGAATCAGTTGAAGTCAAAGATTCACATGACCCATTCATAAACATCTGCCACTTTCTTGAATGAATCATCCGTTTGAATGAATGGCTTAATGACTCACTCATTAAGACAATCAGACAGTCACTTGCCACACCCCCCACTGGTGGTTTAGTTTAATGTTTATAAGTATCATTAAAAATATCATTCTTTCCAACATTTATTTTATATATATATATATATATATATATATATATATATATATATAAATATATATTGTATATATATATATTTTTTTTTTTTTTAATATATATTGTATATACAACAAGGGATAGGTACCGAGAACCAGTATTTTTGTGGACCAGTACGTAATCGGGGTTGATACCGGAGTAACCGATGAGCTTCAGGACAAACGATACTGTTATCGATACTTGTGTTGGTTTATCTCCGTATGCTTCAATGTTTAATGGCGAAATTAGAAGCTGCTGCTTGTCATTTTTCCTTCACTGCATGATGTGGCCAACGTATGCTTGATGTGCGTGTGATATCCATGGGCATGTGGCGGTGTGTGTTTGCGTGCATTCACGGAAAGAGTGAAACGTTCGAAAGGGTGGGCTCACATTACAAAACTAAGCGACACACCAGAGTTTCGCAATGGTGTCCAATGTCAAACAAGTCAGGTAACAGACTATTATCGACATTATCTGGAAAAAAATTACAAATGATAATCCTATGTTGCACAAAAAATTATTTTACATAGCCCCACAGTCACCATAAATGTATTTTTTTCCATCGGGCACAGAGCGTCCATGCGTCCAAGTAGAGAGGTTGGGAATCAAGAAGCTGTTCCACATTCAGAAATCAGATAAGACTGGCTACCAATCGTATAGATTTTAAAATGTTGCGTGCTTAGTGTTACTTATAAAGCCCTGACTGGGTTAGCACATCAGTATTTGAACGAGCTCTTGTTACATTATTAGTCCTCCACGTCCGCTGCGTTCATCAAAACTGCCAATTTGATAATCCCTAGAATATCAAAATCAACTGCGGGGTGCAGATGATCCTTTTCCCTAATTTAGCGCCTAAAACTCTGGATATGTAACCTACCTAACATTGTTTAGAAGGCAGACACACTCTTGCAGTTTAAAATCTAGTTTTAAAGACCCATCACTTTAACCTGGCTTACACCATTAACACACTAATACACTTCTAATATCCAATCATCTGTTCAAAGAATTTTTACTGGGCTGCATTAATTAGGTCAACCGGAACCGGGAACACTTCCCATCACACCAGATGTACTTGCTACATCGTTGAAGAATGGCATCTATGCTAATATTAGTCTGTTTTCTCTCTTATTCCGAGTGTCACCGTAGCCGCCAGATCCAGTACGTATCCAGACCAGATGGTGGATCAGCACCTAGAAAGGACCTCTACAGCCCTGAAAGAGACAGCGGAGACCAGGACAACTAGATGAGCCCCAGATACAATCCCTTATAAAGACCTGGTCTCAGACGACCACCAAGACAAGAGCCACAGGAACCAGTTGATTGTCCCTCTGCACAATGTGACTTTACTGCAGCCTGCAGCCTGGATTGAGAAACTGCTGGATTTATCTGGCCAGAGAACTGGCCCCCCCGACTGAGCCTGGTTTCTCCCAAGGTTTTTTCTCCATTGCCCTGTCACCGATGGAAGTTTTGGTTCCTTGCCGCTGTGGCCTCTGCTTGCTTAGCTCCTGGAGGACACTTAATTTCCAGCTATATCGTTGACTTGATTGCAAAGATACTATTTAAATTGAACTGAGCTGGGATACATGACATCACTGTATTCATAATGAACTGCCTTTAACTGAAAAAGTATTTTGTGTTTACTATTGTCATTTGCATTTATTGAGACACTATTTTCCTAATTAATGTTGTTCAGTTGCTTTGACACAATCTGTATTGTTAAAAGCGCTATATAAATAAAAGGTCACATGCGTAAGATTTTTAAAATGAAATTTCAATTCTGCTTCTTGATTCCTGTATGCGCATTTATTGTGATTTCAAAAGTTTAAACTGCAAGAAGACAAAATAAAACTAATTTCTGCACTCGTGCGCTGTTTTCCACACTGAGCACACATACACACACACACAAAGTGCACGCACAACACGCCTCTATTATATACGCAATCACTGGACTGAGCTCATTTTCTGGCTATTCTTACGCATTTGAATGGACAAAAATAAACAGAATTATATCAAAATATCCATAAATAGACAATTGGTTATGTTCTTAAGAACCTAAAGAGTTGAGAAAGAATGTATTGAGACAAAGGGTGTGTATTGGATCCGTGCATCAGCCGCTGCTGCCAGTCATTAATGTTAAATCAAAGAAAAAAAAAAAAAAAAAAACAAATCGCTGAGTTTTTGACTGAATCATTTTTGTAACCACACTTTATATTTTATTTGCTTGTTGTTCAGCGCTGACTGAACAGCGCTAACGGCAACGTGCATCTATGCGTTTATTTTGGAAATGTGTTCCAATATAATTTAGTCTAATCTTTATTTAGGGTATAGGCCCATTTCTATTTTAATAAAATAAAAATTATAAAAATTACAATACAAAAATGAAATTTAAATTATCCCTGCTTCAAAATAAATAGAGCAGTGAGTTATTTTTATTTCATTAAAAACGGCCCAAAAGAGACCTCCAAACTATGGATGTTCACATTAATGGTTTAAAGTGAAAGTGACGTGACATACAGCCAAGTATGGTGAACCATACATCAGAATTCGTGCTCTGCATTTTAACCCAGCCAAAGTGCACACAGACAGCAGTGAAACACACAACACACACCATGAACACACACCCAGAGCAGTGGATTTGTCCAGTCCTGGCGCCCCCCCAGCTCTGCATTTTTTGCATGTCTCTCTTTTGTTAACACACCTGATTCAGATAATCAGCTCGTCAGAAATGAGCTCCTTGCATGAACTGTATTCCCACTGACATGGTCCCTACACAGTGTTCATTGCTCCCTACTCACAGAGCAGGGGAAATCTGTTGAAGTTTACCTCACTTCGGAACATTCATTCACGGATTTGCGCTGCGCAAACGTCTTCACACACGGACAAGTGTGACATCCTATACCTCTGTAAATAAATACAATTTAAATTCACGTCGCGCACACTTCAATGCACTTTGAATGGAACCATATACATTTGTTGAACTGGAATCATGGTGGAATATCCTGTGATGTCCACTGCAGCAGGCACTTACGTTCGAATAGAACAAACGTCTGAAGCCTAAAAGAAACATACAAAATGTGCAGACGTGAGGACTGGAATTGAGAACCACTGAACTACACTGCTCAAAACTTGCATTTTGAATCATCAGTTGCAAATCACTTGCATATGTAAACGTACTTACAGACTGTGAGTCAGAACAGCCGGCATTGTAGTCTTATTTCCCAGGATCAGGAAACAGTCCTCCACAAAACGTGCTGCAACATATCTGAATATTTGGGTTGAGCTATTTGGGGAACAGTGTTTGTAAATACAGCTTAACCACTGGATTTCTAGTTGTGTCCTCTTTTGGAAGGCCCAAAATAAAGTTCTATTTCGCTTTCACAATGAAACAGAATCTCCCCAACATGGTGCTGGCGGCAACATCGAGAATCAAAGGTTACGCCTTCTTTCTTTGATAACATTTGGGCGGCGTTATGCAAATCTTCCCACATCGTTGACATAGACATGTGGGGGGCGTTTTAAACGAGGCATTTTTAAGAGGGCGTGGACGAGAATACTATATGACATCAACATGAATTTATCATTCTTACAATCTCCGACAGAGTGTCCAACTTCACCATGATGAACTTAAAATTGGTTTATTTTTTTTCAACAGTTCTCCTCACAAAACAAAATTCATATCAAACACAGATTTAACAGCAAAGCTAATGTTTTCTGTTAGTTTAAGCACAAACTAAGAAAAGTAAAACCAAACTTTGTGGCAATAATTAAGACCAAACTGAACATGGTGTGTGTTTATGGTGCATGTCGGCAATGCTATATGTATGATATCAGTGTTTTTATATGTACAGGATGTGCAAAAATGTATGTAAACTTGTGTTCTGAAATTAGTGTGATAGTAAATTTTTAACAAACAGGTTGACAATACTGTGAAACATTCGGCGAGGAGGGCGGGCATGGTGGAGTGGGTCCTAGGTAGATGATATTATCGGGTATAGGCAATATTTTTTTTAAGGCGATTATCAATAAGATATTTTTGGGACATATCGCCCAGCCCCTAATGTAATAGTGAACGAAGGAGGGCAACACTAGTAATATAATGAAACATTTACTAACAAAACACTACATCTACCTCAAGCAATGCGCTGTATTATGTCTCGTGGCTCCAGCTCCAACTGAAACTCGCGAGACACATTCACATCAAATGCTGATTTGGTAGTTACACTCACGCGAGGAATATTTGCAATCAGAAAGTACATTATTTTCTGAGTGCTTTAAAGCCTTGCCGGTTAAAACAGTTTATTTGCATGCTGTTCTAACGTGCTCATTCAGAGCACGTACACCCAAAGCGTGCAATAAACTAAATGGCCGGTCAAAACAGCACCTGATTACGGATTTTATCTCTAATTATCATTCGGATTGCGGTAATACTGAGCACAAAAAATAAACAAGTTTTAGCATATAAACACAGTTAATTATGTCCTAAAGTGAAAGTCAACATTTGAGAGAAAACAGAGGCCTTTGAAGCTAATGCTTTCCGCTTGTCATTAAAGGAAAGTTAACCAAAAAATTTAAATCCTGTCATTTATGTTACTTAGTCATTTATTTATTCTTGTGCTGGAACACAAAAAGAAAGATATTTGGAAAGAAGGTGGGATAACCATAAACCGTTGCTTGGTCCGCACTGACTTTGAATAGTATGCCACCCCCCAAACAAATAATATATGTCCAGATGAAGTCGTGTGGGACCAGCCAACTGTTTTAGTTTGCCCACATTCTTCCAAACCAACAACAGAAGAAAGAAACTCCCTTCAGGTTTAAAACAACTTGAGTGAGAGTGAGTAAATGATGACACAATTTTAATTTTTGGGTGAACTATTCCTTAAATATTTTAAAGGGGTCATATGATGCGACTTAAATTTTTTCCTTTCTCTTTGGAGTGTTACAAGCTCTTGGGTGCATAAAGAAGATCTGTAAAGCTGACAATCTGTAAAGTCCTCAAATCAACAAAGAATATTTCTATATATAAAAGTTATAGACTTGTCCACGCACTCCTAAAAATGCCTCATTTAAACACGCCCCCACCTGTATATGTCACTGTTTGGGAAGATTTGCATACACCATGCCACCAACTATTCACGCAAAGAAGGAAGGCCGTAACTTTTATTCTCTGCCCCATGTTGCTGAGAGGGTTGGGGGGGGGTTTGGGGGTTTCATTGTGAACAGCGAAACTACTTTGTTTGGCTTCAAAAGAGGGATGGTTATCGCTCATCATGCCTACAGCTGATCTGTGTGGGGCTAAGGAATATACATCACCTTCGCGCCTGTGGATCACCGGATTCGCTTGCACCGTGGTTCCATGTTTGGAACATTTGGGCCTGGGGTCGCCACATGTGGTTGACCGCAGTTTCCACTGGACCGGGCCTCTTCGGCCGAATCTGCTCCACAAGGCCTTTCTCTGGGCCCGGGCCAGCCCTTACTCAAAGGGTCGCAGTGTGTGACACTGTGTGACAATACATTTTTATAGAGGACTGTTTCCTGAAACCGACGAGTAGCCTACAATGGGTCTGTGCCCCAAAGGCAGTTCTATAAACGTGAGGCAGTTCCAACTTTGCAAGGACCGTCTGGCGCTTCTGACCCAAACCATGCAAGCAAGCTTTTTTTTATATGTATAAAGAATTGCCCCCCAACTGATGATCCAGACGCTGAAGCCTAAGCAAATGTAGAGTAGCGCTTTTGTTTGTCGCTTCTCTGATCACAAATGCAGACAGGGATTTATGTTTATGCGGCATGATACAAAATGCTAAGCAAACGATAAAACAACACTGAATAAGTCAGTATCAGTGGGTAATCTGAATTTATGTCCCCACCAGATGCCAACAAAATGCCTTGTTTGTAATGGGTTTTATTGGTTTTGTTCTCCAAGGCCGGGGAGGGCATCATTGTGCATATGTTGTGTAAAAATTTTCCCTTACACGCTTGAGGTATTCAGCCAATCAACAACGCGACTGGATAGCTGGCCAATCAGAAAGATGAGCTTTTGTAAAAAATTAAGATCGCTTCAGAAAGGTGAGGTAGTAGGAGAGCAACAATAATGTAACATTATGTGGAAAATAATAAGTTTTTGAACCTTTAAACACATACCAACACATTGCATTACATCAAATACACAACAATGTTCTTTTTAGCAACGCCATATTACCCCCTTTTAATAAAACTAAAAACACAAAGAGAAAAATAACCTACCGCCCTTTGACTGTACTAACTTTACTACATAGATGCTAAAGTTCATAAGTAATAAAATAACTTTAAATTTTCACCAACTTTTCACTTCATATCTTTTGGCACCACTACGTAAAGTACTTTATGTCAGCAGTATCTGTATCAAATGTTAACCCTACCCATCATATATAAAACATAAAAATTTAAGAATTTAAAATAATAGATGAAAAGCAAAATTAAATAAGACTTGATAAAGTAAAAAAAAATGCCCCTGGGTAATTATTAAAAATATGCAGTTTAAATGTACAAAGCTGATAGAACCACGATGAAAATATGAAAAGTTTTTAATGATATCCTTTAGCAATTGATGATGGGTTGATTTGTGTTATTCGGTGCTTCTGAACTAACTGCTGGCATTGACATGTGGACCATGCAAATCGGGCCTACATATCAATGCGGGCCTAGCGCTCAAATGGTTCAGGTTATTTAAAAGGCAGACTTTCTGTGTAGCTGTGGATTCTGTGTGCTCTTCGTGTGTTTGAAGGTATATGTAGACGTAGCCCAGGGACGAGACTGGGCTACGGGGGGTACGGCCGGGCTAAATTTTAGGCCATTTCTCTTTCTCTCTTAATTTGCTTGGCCCTGGTTTCAATAATCAGGAAGCATGGCTTGTAATTTAATGGTTTATCTGGGATGATAGCCAGATTTATTGTGCCACTTGAATGAAGGAACACTGTCAGAACAGATTATCTTGATGATATAAAGGCAGGGTGCGGCTTCTTCATTTTTTAAGTTTTTAATGAACATAAGACAGAAGTGATGGGTTTTTGGTGGGACCCACTGGGGACACCATCTGAAGTTGATTAGAGGTGCCTTGGTAAAGGTAATCAAGCATCCATCACTAACTAAGAAATTGAGGTGACTCAGATGGGCCAAAATGCTTGTGCACACGTCTTTTAACTGGAACACACAATATATGAGCACATTCCCCCATTTTAGTTTCCCATTCACTTCACTGGCTGCCGTCTTTTTGGGGATTAAATTTTAAAATTTTTCTGTTTTTTTTTAAAACCAAAAGGGGCTTGTCCATTACTTTTCGAGAGTACACCCCTTAATGCCCCCCCGTTCTCTCAAGTCAGCTGTCAGCTGTTCCAAAATGTCCCAAAAAACAAAACGTAAGCAAAAGGGGAAAACCCGTGCCTTTGCTGTGCAGTTAAAATTTAGGATGATTTGCATTCCCCCATTAGGGGGCCCTCTTTTTGTCTTTTTTTAAACGTCTCTTAAAAAATTTTTTTTCCCTTTGGGTTTTTACCCCTGAGTGATTTTTGGGTTATTTATTTTTTATGGTTTAAAATTTTTTAAATTGTTTTTTATGTTTTGTATGTTTTTTATGTTTTGTTTTTTAAACATTGCCGATTAGACGCACGGGTTTTTAAAGGTCAGGTCAGTTGTTTTACACGCATGACTATCTTGGCCAGCTTTCAGTCGCTGCTGTGTTCACACTGCACGATGGATCGGCGACAGAAGGTTTCACACTGCATGACTTTACAATAGGAAGAATCGCCAGACAACTCTGTCTGGCACGCAAACTACGTTTCACAACCAAACACAGGAGATGTGACAAGGAAAAACGCGATATCACGGTGAAAAGACCGGGTTAGTGAGACGGGATAGCCAGTGAAACGTCAAAAGACACGGGGTGCTCCTGCCAAATTTTCGAAATTTTCTTCCATTCTTGGGCCCAAAAAAAAACCGAGAAAAACCCTTTTTTCGGGAACAACCCCCTATTGCTGATATTGTGGTTATAACTCCCCCCGAACTCCCGCGCTCTGTATTTGCTTTTCATTGGTGTCAGTCATGCGACATATTTTTCAGTCAAAAACACTTTTCACACAGCATGTTTTTGAATCCCCGACGGGTCCAGATATTTAGATGCCA